>NW_026971274.1:35000-58371 GCF_963678635.1 Symsagittifera roscoffensis | reverse complement strand
GGTCCAAAACTGACGAAGTTGCTTCAGTTGGCTTGAAAGTTAACAAAGCTTGCTCGTAGAGCTTCCGGGATAAGCCCATTCGCTTCCTCGTGAAAAACAGGTCTTAGAACCACCTTAGATGAGCTTGCGCGACCCTTGGTTGAGCTGCAGGAGCGACTGATCGAAGCGGAAGACCCCTATTTTGAGCTGAAAAATGGGGGTCTCAGGGCTCTAAAACGCTTGTTTGAGCTTGAAGGAGTGCTCGCACAGCTCACTTTCAATTTTAGCGAAGTTAGATATGCTTGATGGTCAGCTGCATGAAAAAGATGGGAGCTGTGCGACCAGTGGTTCAAAAGTTATGACCCGAGCCGTAAACAAGCTCAAAATGAGGTCCAAAACTGACGAAGTTGCTTCAGTTGGCTTGAAAGTTAACAAAGCTTGCTCGTAGAGCTTCCGGGATAAGCCCATTCGCTTCCTCGTGAAAAATAGGTCTTAGAACCACCTTAGATGAGCTTGCGCGACCCTTGGTTGAGCTGCAGGAGCGACTGATCGAAGCGGAAGACCCCTATTTTGAGCTGAAAAATGGGGGTCTCAGGGCTCTAAAACGCTTGTTTGAGCTTGAAGGAGTGCTCGCACAGCTCACTTTCAATTTTAGCGAAGTTAGATATGCTTGATGGTCAGCTGCATGAAAAAGATGGGAGCTGTGCGACCAGTGGTTCAAAAGTTATGACCCGAGCCGTAAACAAGCTCAAAATGAGGTCCAAAACTGACGAAGTTGCTTCAGTTGGCTTGAAAGTTAACAAAGCTTGCTCGTAGAGCTTCCGGGATAGGCCCATTCGCTTCCTCGTGAAAAATAGGTCTTAGAACCACCTTAGATGAGCTTGCGCGACCCTTGGTTGAGCTGCAGGAGCGACTGATCGAAGCGGAAGACCCCTATTTTGAGCTGAAAAATGGGGGTCTCAGGGCTCTAAAACGCTTGTTTGAGCTTGAAGGAGTGCTCGCACAGCTAACTTTCAATTTTAGCGAAGTTAGATATGCTTTATGGTCAGCTGCATGAAAAAGATGGGAGCTGTGCGACCAGTGGTTCAAAAGTTATGACCCGAGCCGTAAACAAGCTCAAAATGAGGTCCAAAACTGACGAAGTTGCTTCAGTTGGCTTGAAAGTTAACAAAGCTTGCTCGTAGAGCTTCCGGGATAGGCCCATTCGCTTCCTCGTGAAAAATAGGTCTTAGAACCACCTTAGATGAGCTTGCGCGACCCTTGGTTGAGCTGCAGGAGCGACTGATCGAAGCGGAAGACCCCTATTTTGAGCTGAAAAATGGGGGTCTCAGGGCTCTAAAACGCTTGTTTGAGCTTGAAGGAGTGCTCGCACAGCTCACTTTCAATTTTAGCGAAGTTAGATATGCTTGATGGTCAGCTGCATGAAAAAGATGGGAGCTGTGCGACCAGTGGTTCAAAAGTTATGACCCGAGCCGTAAACAAGCTCAAAATGAGGTCCAAAACTGACGAAGTTGCTTCAGTTGGCTTGAAAGTTAACAAAGCTTGCTCGTAGAGCTTCCGGGATAGGCCCATTCGCTTCCTCGTGAAAAATAGGTCTTAGAACCACCTTAGATGAGCTTGCGCGACCCTTGGTTGAGCTGCAGGAGCGACTGATCGAAGCGGAAGACCCCTATTTTGAGCTGAAAAATGGGGGTCTCAGGGCTCTAAAACGCTTGTTTGAGCTTGAAGGAGTGCTCGCACAGCTCACTTTCAATTTTAGCGAAGTTAGATATGCTTGATGGTCAGCTGCATGAAAAAGATGGGAGCTGTGCGACCAGTGGTTCAAAAGTTATGACCCGAGCCGTAAACAAGCTCAAAATGAGGTCCAAAACTGACGAAGTTGCTTCAGTTGGCTTGAAAATTAACAAAGCTTGCTCGTAGAGCTTCCGGGATAAGCCCATTCGCTTCCTCGTGAAAAATAGGTCTTAGAACCACCTTAGATGAGCTTGCGCGACCCTTGGTTGAGCTGCAGGAGCGACTGATCGAAGCGGAAGACCCCTATTTTGAGCTGAAAAATGGGGGTCTCAGGGCTCTAAAACGCTTGTTTGAGCTTGAAGGAGTGCTCGCACAGCTCACTTTCAATTTTAGCGAAGTTAGATATGCTTGATGGTCAGCTGCATGAAAAAGATGGGAGCTGTGCGACCAGTGGTTCAAAAGTTATGACCCGAGCCGTAAACAAGCTCAAAATGAGGTCCAAAACTGACGAAGTTGCTTCAGTTGGCTTGAAAGTTAACAAAGCTTGCTCGTAGAGCTTCCGGGATAGGCCCATTCGCTTCCTCGTGAAAAATAGGTCTTAGAACCACCTTAGATGAGCTTGCGCGACCCTTGGTTGAGCTGCAGGAGCGACTGATCGAAGCGGAAGACCCCTATTTTGAGCTGAAAAATGGGGGTCTCAGGGCTCTAAAACGCTTGTTTGAGCTTGAAGGAGTGCTCGCACAGCTCACTTTCAATTTTAGCGAAGTTAGATATGCTTGATGGTCAGCTGCATGAAAAAGATGGGAGCTGTGCGACCAGTGGTTCAAAAGTTATGACCCGAGCCGTAAACAAGCTCAAAATGAGGTCCAAAACTGACGAAGTTGCTTCAGTTGGCTTGAAAGTTAACAAAGCTTGCTCGTAGAGCTTCCGGGATAAGCCCATTCGCTTCCTCGTGAAAAATAGGTCTTAGAACCACCTTAGATGAGCTTGCGCGACCCTTGGTTGAGCTGCAGGAGCGACTGATCGAAGCGGAAGACCCCTATTTTGAGCTGAAAAATGGGGGTCTCAGGGCTCTAAAACGCTTGTTTGAGCTTGAAAGAGTGCTCGCACAGCTCACTTTTAATTTTAGCGAAGTTAGATATGCTTGATGGTCAGCTGCATGAAAAAGATGGGAGCTGTGCGACCAGTGGTTCAAAAGTTATGACCCGAGCCGTAAACTCTGTAATTCGATTTTTCAGCTCGAAATTGCAGAAAAACAGCTGTTTAGGCATGAAGGAGTGCTCGCACAGCTAACTTTCAATTTTAGCGTAGAGAGCTCTGTGTGAGGGCTAGTTGGTGTAGAAAGCTCAGTCCAATCGGACCAGTGGTGTAAAAGTTATAGCGCTTTGGCTGAACTGCAATTTTGAGCTCAAAAAGTGACGAAGTTTAGAAGAATGAAATTTCGGGCAACAAAAAATTGTTCAATTTTAATATAATTATAACCGCTGGAAAGCCCTTGAGCATAGCTTTCTAATGGTATATTACAATTTTTTTTACTAAAATTAGTTTAGGTTCCAGCTCGAGTTAAAAATTGACTTTTGCTATTTTTTCAAAAAAAAAAAAAAATTTCACTTCAGTCTCTTGCATTTTTGGTCAACAAAAAATTGTGCGATTCACTTCGGGTAAAAAGCGTTGGAAAGTACATGGGCAGGGCTTTCCGGGCGTGTTTTCAAAAGTTATTTTGAGCAAAAATTGAGCAAATGGTGAGCATTTGAAAAAAAAAAATTTTTCCCCAGAAATACTCATTTAGGAGATTTCTGTGTATTATAGGGGGAGGGTAGTAGCGAGAATTTTCAAAAAAATTTTGAAAAATTTCAAAATTTTTGAAAATTTTTTTTTTACTTCCTAACCTCAAAAGCGTATCAGAAAGGCGTAATTTGATGAGACTTGACCACTGGTAAAGTATCATCGCTCGATTTCGCCTCAGTAAGGAGAACCATCCAAGGTTCGAAAAGAACGAAGGTCAGATAGTTTATAACTAGAAAGCAGAACCAAAACTGCCTTAAAGGCTTTGTGTAGTTGAGCAAAGTCTCTTCTCGAGAAGGCTAAGAAAAGCTTGAAAGTGAAGCAATCAGTCGTTGAGCTGTTTGTGAAAAGAAGGATTGGCTTTAGCTAAGGTGCTTCTAAGTACTGCGCATAACTATGAACCGGTGTAAACCAAATCATGCTTGGTGGCTCTTGCATGAGACTGGACTTGGTGCCCCAGTCAAAGTAGCTTGCTTATAGGTATGGTTGGATATGGTTAGCCGTATCAGCACCAGAGGTGCAACAACCGTGCTGTTTAACTAAGTGAGCTGTCGAGTTGAAGTCGTCTTGGTCTCAAAGAAACGTGCTTGGTGGCGCTTGCATAAGCCTGGACTTGGTGCCCCAGGAAAGACTTACTTATAGGTGTAGTTGGATATGGTTTACCGTATCAGTACCAATGGTGCACAACTATGCTGTTTAACTGAGTTAGTCAGAGGACGGCGTTTCCTAAGTCCTCTAGAGTCCAAGATTGCTTTAGCTCGTGAAGGTTCTAATCATGCTTGATGGCTCTTGCATGAGACTGAACTTGGTGCCCCAGTCAAAGTAGCTTGCTTATAGGTATGGTTGGATATGGTTAGCCGTATCAGCACCAGAGGTGCAACAACCGTGCTGTTTAACTAAGTGAGCTGTCGAGATGAAGTCGTCTTGGTCTCAAAGAAACGTGCTTGGTGGCGCTTGCATAAGCCTGGACTTGGTGCCCCAGGAAAGACTTACTTATAGGTGTAGTTGGATATGGTTTACCGTATCAGTACCAATGGTGCACAACTATGCTGTTTAACTGAGTTAGTCAGAGGACGGCCTTTCCTAAGTCCTCTAGAGTCCAAGACTTCTTTAGCTCGTGAAGGTTTAAAATGCTGATAGTAGTAGTTTGTGCGTGGGAAAGGTTGACCTTAGTGTGCCTTTCTGGAAAGGTAGCAGCTTGCAAATCAGGGTTCGGTTTGAAAAAGCTAGCTTCCGAAGTACTTTAAACTGATTGATCCTGTCAGTTGCCATATGCTTGTCTGAAAGACTAAGCCATGCATGTGTAAGTGAAACTTGCAAAAGTGAAACCGCGAATGGCTCATTAAATCAGTTACTATCTAAAAGTTGAGTTACCTGTCAGATGAATAACTGCGGTAACCCTGCAGCTAATGCATGCAGATTGCGTGACTCCGGTCGCGAACTTTTACAAGAATTCACCGAGCGACCTGCTAAGTACGGGCGCATACCGGATGAATCCAAAGTAACTGAAAGATCCCAGATGGCTTAGGCCGGGGGACGCAGCTTCCGAATTTCTGAGCTATCAACCTATGATGGTAGTGTAACGGACTACCATGGTTGTGACGGCTAACGGGGAATCAGGGTTCGATTCCGGAGAGGGAGCCTTAGAAACGGCTACCACATCCAAGGAAGGCAGCAGGCACGCAAATTACCCACTCTCCGCACGAGGAGGTAGTGACGAGAAATAATGATATGAGCCTTAATGGTTTGTAATCAGAATGGAAAGGATGCAAAAGCTCCTTTGATGATCGAGTAGAGGGCAAGTCTGGTGCCAGCAGCCGCGGTAATACCAGCCTCTACAAGCGTATGCAAAAGTTGCTGCGTTTAAAAAGCTCATAGTTGGATCTGTTTGAGTATAACGGTAACATGGTGGTTAGTTAACGCTTTCCACTCGTTACGCTCATCCTTCGCATCGAAGAAATACCTTGCACTTAAATGTGACGAGGTGTGGAAACGGTGTTTTCACTTTGAGAAAATTAGAGTGTTCAAAGCATCCTTTGGGATTGAATAATCAAGCATGGAATAATGGAGAATGACCCGCGTTTTACTGATGCCGGTGGCTAAAGTGCGGTAATGATTGAAAGGAACAGCCGGGGGCATTTGTATTGCTACGTTAGAGGTGAAATTCTTGGATCGTGGCAAGACAAACTACTGCGAAAGCATTTGCCAAGAATGTTTTCATTAATCAAGAACGAAAGTTAGAGTATTGAAGAGGATTAGATACCCTCGTAATTCTAACCATAAACTATACCAACTTACGATTTGTCAAAGTCTCTTCTGACTTGGCAAGAAATTAACCGGGAAACCAAAGTTTATTGGTTCCGGGGGAAGTATGGTTGCAAAATCGAAACTTAAAGGAATTGACGGAAGGGCACCACCAGGAGTGGAGCCTGCGGCTTAATTTGACTCAACACGGGAAATCTCACCAGGTCCAGACATCTTAAGGATTGACAGATTGATGATCTTTCATGATTATATGGGCGGTGGTGCATGGCCGTTCTTAGTTAGTGGAGTGATCTGTCTGGTTAATTCCGATAACGAACGAGATCTTGATCATCTAAATAGTGCCATTCTCGTTAGAGTATTGGTTACTTCTTAGAGGTACTATGTGCAATTAAATAGCACAAGTGAAGTGAGGCTATAACAGGTCTGTGATGCCCTTAGATGTCCTGGACTGCACGCGCGCTACACTGGTGAATTTAAATTGAGGGATAACCTTGGCCTATATGGTCCGGGTAATCACCTAAAATTCATGAGCGTGAAGGGGATCGAATGTTGTAACTTGCATTCGTGAACCAGGAATTCCTAGTACTCGGTAGTCAACAACTACTGGGGATTACGTCCCTGCCCTTTGTACACACCGCCCGTCGCTACTACTGATTGGATGTTTAAGCAAGAATTGCGGAAGCCCGTCGCTGAGACTTCGGTCCTGGCAATAGGTGGAAGCGGATCGAGCTTAATTGTCTAGAGGAAGTAAAAGTCGTAACAAGGTTTCCGTAGGGGAACCTGCGGAAGGATCAGTGACTAATGCCACTGTTTGAGCGAAGAGCCGGTCAGCTCATTAAATATGACCCGGTACGCAGTAGATCTTTTTGGAGATTTTGCTGAAAGGTGGTGGTGCATAATCAAGAAAGAGTCGGTGGTGCATGAGTGTAAGAGAGACGGTGGTGCATGAGACTGGGGATTGGCTCCCAGTCAAAGTAGCTTGCTCGGTGGTTGATGATAGCAAGAAAGAGTCGGTGGTGCATGAGAGTAAGAGAGACGGTGGTGCATGAGACTGGGGATTGGCTCCCAGTTAAAGTAGCTTGCTCGGTGGTTGATAATAGCAAGGAAGAGTCGGTGGTGCATGTGAGTAAGAGAGACGGTGGTGCATGAGACTGGGGATTGGCTCCCAGTTAAAGTAGCTTGCTCGGTGGTTGATAATAGCAAGGAAGAGTCGGTGGTGCATGATAGCATGATGTTCCTTCATGGTTCATCTAAGAGTTGGTCTAGCTAAGGTTAGATTGGCTCAAGGTAGTCCTTAATGGATCACCTTAGATTCCCGAAAGATAATTCAAAGAGAGTTGACCTGATGCAAGTTAGGTTAACTCAAGGTGATCCTTGTTGGTGATCCTTAGTATGATGGTGGTGCATTAGCAAGAAAAACGGTGGTGCATGATAGCTTGAGACTGGGGATGGGCTCCCAGTCAAAGTAGCTTGCTCGGTGTGGATGATAGCAAGTGAGAGTCAGTGGTGCATTATAGCAAGAGAGAAGGTAGCCAAATGTCTCGTCATTGTTGACGCCAAAATCAGGTAGCCAAATGCCTCGTCATTTTTGACGCCAAAAGCAGGTAGCCAAATGCCTCGTCATTTTTGACGCCAAAAGCAGGTAGCCAAATGCCTCGTCATTGTTGACGCCAAAAGCAGGTAGCCAAATGCCTCGTCATTGTTGACGCCAAAAGGAAGTCGCTCAAACTTGGGTATTCTGTTGATCAAAAAGCTGTTTAGATGGTAGCTTAGGAGTAACTTCTCCTAGATAAGCTTGTTTGTTGGTCGTTTAAACAGTGTACGATTTTCAGTTTGCTTTCGTTAGAGAAAGACTGAGGAAAGCGAAGGCCCGAATGCTTAAGAACAGGGTGATCTATGCTTGGGTAATCACACTTAGTACGAGAGGAACAGTGTGTTCAGTTCCCTGGTTTCAAGCGTCTGCCTGAGAAGGCGGATGCGAAGCTACAATTGATGACCTAAAGCGTAGATTGAATTGCTCTATCTGCATCATGAAAATTGCCTTTAATGGTTTAAATTGGCAGTATCAAGTATATTGATGCTGTTGACCCCGATGTCAGATAGGAATGCAATCCCCCATTGATGATGGGAGGTCGCTCGAACTTGGGTATTCTGTTGATCAAAGAGCTGTTTAGATGTAGTACCGGTGTGATACATGTGATTGCATTGAGAGAGCGTTTAAACAGTGTTCGATCTTCAGTTTGCCTTCGTAAGAGTAAGACTGAGAAAAGCGAGGGCCCAAACGCTCAAAAACAGGGTGATCTATGCTTGGGTAACACTTAGTACGAGAGGAACAGTGTGTTCAGTTCCCTGGTTTCAAGCGTCTGCCTGAGAAGGCGGATGCGAAGCTACAATTGATGACCTAAAGCGTAGATTGAATTGCTCTATCTGCATCATGAAAATTGCCTTTAATGGTTTAAATTGGCAGTATCAAGTATATTGATGCTGTTGACCCCGATGTCAGATAGGAATGCAATCCCCCATTGATGATGGGAGGTCACTCAAACTTGGGTATTCTGTTGATCAAAGAGCTGTTCAGATGTAGTACCGGTGTGATACATGTGATTGCATTGAGAGCGCGTTTAAACAGTGTTCGATCTTCAGTTTGCCGTTGTAAGAGAAAGACTGAGGAAAGCGAAGGCCCAAATGCTTAAGAACAGGGTGGTCCAGACAGCTCAAAGTCCGACTGCGGTTGGCTTTGTTCTAATCGAGTGAACACTTACTTTTGGAGAAATCCGATCGTAGGAGTGATCAGTCTTCGGATTGATCCGGTTCTTTTACTGGTGTATCTGTCAGATCCTTAGGGACTGGATAGAACACTTAAGCAAGTCGCTCGAACTTGGGTATTCTGTTGATCAAAGAGCTGTTCAGATGTAGTACCGGTGTGATACATGTGATTGCATTGAGAGAGCGTTTAAACAGTGTTCGATCTTCAGTTTGCCGTTGTAAGAGAAAGACTGAGGAAAGCGAAGGCCCAAATGCTTAAGAACAGGGTGGTCCAGACAGCTCAAAGTCCGACTGCGGTTGGCTTTGTTCTAATCGAGTGAACACTTACTTTTGGAGAAATCCGATCGTAGGAGTGATCAGTCTTCGGATTGATCCGGTTCTTTTACTGGTGTATCTGTCAGATCCTTAGGGACTGGATAGAACACTTAAGCAAGTCGCTCGAACTTGGGTATTCTGTTGATCAAAGAGCTGTTCAGATGTAGTACCGGTGTGATACATGTGATTGCATTGAGAGCGCGTTTAAACAGTGTTCGATCTTCAGTTTGCCGTTGTAAGAGAAAGACTGAGGAAAGCGAAGGCCCAAATGCTTAAGAACAGGGTGGTCCAGACAGCTCAAAGTCCGACTGCGGTTGGCTTTGTTCTAATCGAGTGAACACTTACTTTTGGAGAAATCCGATCGTAGGAGTGATCAGTCTTCGGATTGATCCGGTTCTTTTACTGGTGTATCTGTCAGATCCTTAGGGACTGGATAGAACACTTAAGCAAGTCGCTCGAACTTGGGTATTCTGTTGATCAAAGAGCTGTTCAGATGTAGTACCGGTGTGATACATGTGATTGCATTGAGAGCGCGTTTAAACAGTGTTCGATCTTCAGTTTGCCGTTGTAAGAGAAAGACTGAGGAAAGCGAAGGCCCAAATGCTTAAGAACAGGGTGGTCCAGACAGCTCAAAGTCCGACTGCGGTTGGCTTTGTTCTAATCGAGTGAACACTTACTTTTGGAGAAATCCGATCGTAGGAGTGATCAGTCTTCGGTCAAGCTCAAAATGAGGTCCAAAACTGACGAAGTTGCTTCAGTTGGCTTGAAAGTTAACAAAGCTTGCTCGTAGAGCTTCCGGGATAGGCCCATTCGCTTCCTCGTGAAAAATAGGTCTTAGAACCACCTTAGATGAGCTTGCGCGACCCTTGGTTGAGCTGCAGGAGCGACTGATCGAAGCGGAAGACCCCTATTTTGAGCTGAAAAATGGGGGTCTCAGGGCTCTAAAACGCTTGTTTGAGCTTGAAGGAGTGCTCGCACAGCTAACTTTCAATTTTAGCGAAGTTAGATATGCTTTATGGTCAGCTGCATGAAAAAGATGGGAGCTGTGCGACCAGTGGTTCAAAAGTTATGACCCGAGCCGTAAACAAGCTCAAAATGAGGTCCAAAACTGACGAAGTTGCTTCAGTTGGCTTGAAAGTTAACAAAGCTTGCTCGTAGAGCTTCCGGGATAGGCCCATTCGCTTCCTCGTGAAAAATAGGTCTTAGAACCACCTTAGATGAGCTTGCGCGACCCTTGGTTGAGCTGCAGGAGCGACTGATCGAAGCGGAAGACCCCTATTTTGAGCTGAAAAATGGGGGTCTCAGGGCTCTAAAACGCTTGTTTGAGCTTGAAGGAGTGCTCGCACAGCTCACTTTCAATTTTAGCGAAGTTAGATATGCTTGATGGTCAGCTGCATGAAAAAGATGGGAGCTGTGCGACCAGTGGTTCAAAAGTTATGACCCGAGCCGTAAACAAGCTCAAAATGAGGTCCAAAACTGACGAAGTTGCTTCAGTTGGCTTGAAAGTTAACAAAGCTTGCTCGTAGAGCTTCCGGGATAGGCCCATTCGCTTCCTCGTGAAAAATAGGTCTTAGAACCACCTTAGATGAGCTTGCGCGACCCTTGGTTGAGCTGCAGGAGCGACTGATCGAAGCGGAAGACCCCTATTTTGAGCTGAAAAATGGGGGTCTCAGGGCTCTAAAACGCTTGTTTGAGCTTGAAGGAGTGCTCGCACAGCTAACTTTCAATTTTAGCGAAGTTAGATATGCTTTATGGTCAGCTGCATGAAAAAGATGGGAGCTGTGCGACCAGTGGTTCAAAAGTTATGACCCGAGCCGTAAACAAGCTCAAAATGAGGTCCAAAACTGACGAAGTTGCTTCAGTTGGCTTGAAAGTTAACAAAGCTTGCTCGTAGAGCTTCCGGGATAGGCCCATTCGCTTCCTCGTGAAAAATAGGTCTTAGAACCACCTTAGATGAGCTTGCGCGACCCTTGGTTGAGCTGCAGGAGCGACTGATCGAAGCGGAAGACCCCTATTTTGAGCTGAAAAATGGGGGTCTCAGGGCTCTAAAACGCTTGTTTGAGCTTGAAGGAGTGCTCGCACAGCTCACTTTCAATTTTAGCGAAGTTAGATATGCTTGATGGTCAGCTGCATGAAAAAGATGGGAGCTGTGCGACCAGTGGTTCAAAAGTTATGACCCGAGCCGTAAACAAGCTCAAAATGAGGTCCAAAACTGACGAAGTTGCTTCAGTTGGCTTGAAAGTTAACAAAGCTTGCTCGTAGAGCTTCCGGGATAGGCCCATTCGCTTCCTCGTGAAAAATAGGTCTTAGAACCACCTTAGATGAGCTTGCGCGACCCTTGGTTGAGCTGCAGGAGCGACTGATCGAAGCGGAAGACCCCTATTTTGAGCTGAAAAATGGGGGTCTCAGGGCTCTAAAACGCTTGTTTGAGCTTGAAGGAGTGCTCGCACAGCTCACTTTCAATTTTAGCGAAGTTAGATATGCTTGATGGTCAGCTGCATGAAAAAGATGGGAGCTGTGCGACCAGTGGTTCAAAAGTTATGACCCGAGCCGTAAACAAGCTCAAAATGAGGTCCAAAACTGACGAAGTTGCTTCAGTTGGCTTGAAAGTTAACAAAGCTTGCTCGTAGAGCTTCCGGGATAAGCCCATTCGCTTCCTCGTGAAAAATAGGTCTTAGAACCACCTTAGATGAGCTTGCGCGACCCTTGGTTGAGCTGCAGGAGCGACTGATCGAAGCGGAAGACCCCTATTTTGAGCTGAAAAATGGGGGTCTCAGGGCTCTAAAACGCTTGTTTGAGCTTGAAAGAGTGCTCGCACAGCTCACTTTCAATTTTAGCGAAGTTAGATATGCTTGATGGTCAGCTGCATGAAAAAGATGGGAGCTGTGCGACCAGTGGTTCAAAAGTTATGACCCGAGCCGTAAACAAGCTCAAAATGAGGTCCAAAACTGACGAAGTTGCTTCAGTTGGCTTGAAAGTTAACAAAGCTTGCTCGTAGAGCTTCCGGGATAAGCCCATTCGCTTCCTCGTGAAAAATAGGTCTTAGAACCACCTTAGATGAGCTTGCGCGACCCTTGGTTGAGCTGCAGGAGCGACTGATCGAAGCGGAAGACCCCTATTTTGAGCTGAAAAATGGGGGTCTCAGGGCTCTAAAACGCTTGTTTGAGCTTGAAGGAGTGCTCGCACAGCTCACTTTCAATTTTAGCGAAGTTAGATATGCTTGATGGTCAGCTGCATGAAAAAGATGGGAGCTGTGCGACCAGTGGTTCAAAAGTTATGACCCGAGCCGTAAACAAGCTCAAAATGAGGTCCAAAACTGACGAAGTTGCTTCAGTTGGCTTGAAAGTTAACAAAGCTTGCTCGTAGAGCTTCCGGGATAGGCCCATTCGCTTCCTCGTGAAAAATAGGTCTTAGAACCACCTTAGATGAGCTTGCGCGACCCTTGGTTGAGCTGCAGGAGCGACTGATCGAAGCGGAAGACCCCTATTTTGAGCTGAAAAATGGGGGTCTCAGGGCTCTAAAACGCTTGTTTGAGCTTGAAGGAGTGCTCGCACAGCTAACTTTCAATTTTAGCGAAGTTAGATATGCTTTATGGTCAGCTGCATGAAAAAGATGGGAGCTGTGCGACCAGTGGTTCAAAAGTTATGACCCGAGCCGTAAACAAGCTCAAAATGAGGTCCAAAACTGACGAAGTTGCTTCAGTTGGCTTGAAAGTTAACAAAGCTTGCTCGTAGAGCTTCCGGGATAGGCCCATTCGCTTCCTCGTGAAAAATAGGTCTTAGAACCACCTTAGATGAGCTTGCGCGACCCTTGGTTGAGCTGCAGGAGCGACTGATCGAAGCGGAAGACCCCTATTTTGAGCTGAAAAATGGGGGTCTCAGGGCTCTAAAACGCTTGTTTGAGCTTGAAGGAGTGCTCGCACAGCTCACTTTCAATTTTAGCGAAGTTAGATATGCTTGATGGTCAGCTGCATGAAAAAGATGGGAGCTGTGCGACCAGTGGTTCAAAAGTTATGACCCGAGCCGTAAACAAGCTCAAAATGAGGTCCAAAACTGACGAAGTTGCTTCAGTTGGCTTGAAAGTTAACAAAGCTTGCTCGTAGAGCTTCCGGGATAGGCCCATTCGCTTCCTCGTGAAAAATAGGTCTTAGAACCACCTTAGATGAGCTTGCGCGACCCTTGGTTGAGCTGCAGGAGCGACTGATCGAAGCGGAAGACCCCTATTTTGAGCTGAAAAATGGGGGTCTCAGGGCTCTAAAACGCTTGTTTGAGCTTGAAGGAGTGCTCGCACAGCTCACTTTCAATTTTAGCGAAGTTAGATATGCTTGATGGTCAGCTGCATGAAAAAGATGGGAGCTGTGCGACCAGTGGTTCAAAAGTTATGACCCGAGCCGTAAACAAGCTCAAAATGAGGTCCAAAACTGACGAAGTTGCTTCAGTTGGCTTGAAAGTTAACAAAGCTTGCTCGTAGAGCTTCCGGGATAAGCCCATTCGCTTCCTCGTGAAAAATAGGTCTTAGAACCACCTTAGATGAGCTTGCGCGACCCTTGGTTGAGCTGCAGGAGCGACTGATCGAAGCGGAAGACCCCTATTTTGAGCTGAAAAATGGGGGTCTCAGGGCTCTAAAACGCTTGTTTGAGCTTGAAGGAGTGCTCGCACAGCTCACTTTCAATTTTAGCGAAGTTAGATATGCTTGATGGTCAGCTGCATGAAAAAGATGGGAGCTGTGCGACCAGTGGTTCAAAAGTTATGACCCGAGCCGTAAACAAGCTCAAAATGAGGTCCAAAACTGACGAAGTTGCTTCAGTTGGCTTGAAAGTTAACAAAGCTTGCTCGTAGAGCTTCCGGGATAGGCCCATTCGCTTCCTCGTGAAAAATAGGTCTTAGAACCACCTTAGATGAGCTTGCGCGACCCTTGGTTGAGCTGCAGGAGCGACTGATCGAAGCGGAAGACCCCTATTTTGAGCTGAAAAATGGGGGTCTCAGGGCTCTAAAACGCTTGTTTGAGCTTGAAGGAGTGCTCGCACAGCTCACTTTCAATTTTAGCGAAGTTAGATATGCTTGATGGTCAGCTGCATGAAAAAGATGGGAGCTGTGCGACCAGTGGTTCAAAAGTTATGACCCGAGCCGTAAACAAGCTCAAAATGAGGTCCAAAACTGACGAAGTTGCTTCAGTTGGCTTGAAAGTTAACAAAGCTTGCTCGTAGAGCTTCCGGGATAAGCCCATTCGCTTCCTCGTGAAAAATAGGTCTTAGAACCACCTTAGATGAGCTTGCGCGACCCTTGGTTGAGCTGCAGGAGCGACTGATCGAAGCGGAAGACCCCTATTTTGAGCTGAAAAATGGGGGTCTCAGGGCTCTAAAACGCTTGTTTGAGCTTGAAAGAGTGCTCGCACAGCTCACTTTTAATTTTAGCGAAGTTAGATATGCTTGATGGTCAGCTGCATGAAAAAGATGGGAGCTGTGCGACCAGTGGTTCAAAAGTTATGACCCGAGCCGTAAACTCTGTAATTCGATTTTTCAGCTCGAAATTGCAGAAAAACAGCTGTTTAGGCATGAAGGAGTGCTCGCACAGCTAACTTTCAATTTTAGCGTAGAGAGCTCTGTGTGAGGGCTAGTTGGTGTAGAAAGCTCAGTCCAATCGGACCAGTGGTGTAAAAGTTATAGCGCTTTGGCTGAACTGCAATTTTGAGCTCAAAAAGTGACGAAGTTTAGAAGAATGAAATTTCGGGCAACAAAAAATTGTTCAATTTTAATATAATTATAACCGCTGGAAAGCCCTTGAGCATAGCTTTCTAATGGTATATTACAATTTTTTTTACTAAAATTAGTTTAGGTTCCAGCTCGAGTTAAAAATTGACTTTTGCTATTTTTTCAAAAAAAAAAAAAAATTTCACTTCAGTCTCTTGCATTTTTGGTCAACAAAAAATTGTGCGATTCACTTCGGGTAAAAAGCGTTGGAAAGTACATGGGCAGGGCTTTCCGGGCGTGTTTTCAAAAGTTATTTTGAGCAAAAATTGAGCAAATGGTGAGCATTTGAAAAAAAAAAATTTTTCCCCAGAAATACTCATTTAGGAGATTTCTGTGTATTATAGGGGGAGGGTAGTAGCGAGAATTTTCAAAAAAATTTTGAAAAATTTCAAAATTTTTGAAAATTTTTTTTTTACTTCCTAACCTCAAAAGCGTATCAGAAAGGCGTAATTTGATGAGACTTGACCACTGGTAAAGTATCATCGCTCGATTTCGCCTCAGTAAGGAGAACCATCCAAGGTTCGAAAAGAACGAAGGTCAGATAGTTTATAACTAGAAAGCAGAACCAAAACTGCCTTAAAGGCTTTGTGTAGTTGAGCAAAGTCTCTTCTCGAGAAGGCTAAGAAAAGCTTGAAAGTGAAGCAATCAGTCGTTGAGCTGTTTGTGAAAAGAAGGATTGGCTTTAGCTAAGGTGCTTCTAAGTACTGCGCATAACTATGAACCGGTGTAAACCAAATCATGCTTGGTGGCTCTTGCATGAGACTGGACTTGGTGCCCCAGTCAAAGTAGCTTGCTTATAGGTATGGTTGGATATGGTTAGCCGTATCAGCACCAGAGGTGCAACAACCGTGCTGTTTAACTAAGTGAGCTGTCGAGTTGAAGTCGTCTTGGTCTCAAAGAAACGTGCTTGGTGGCGCTTGCATAAGCCTGGACTTGGTGCCCCAGGAAAGACTTACTTATAGGTGTAGTTGGATATGGTTTACCGTATCAGTACCAATGGTGCACAACTATGCTGTTTAACTGAGTTAGTCAGAGGACGGCGTTTCCTAAGTCCTCTAGAGTCCAAGATTGCTTTAGCTCGTGAAGGTTCTAATCATGCTTGATGGCTCTTGCATGAGACTGAACTTGGTGCCCCAGTCAAAGTAGCTTGCTTATAGGTATGGTTGGATATGGTTAGCCGTAGCAGCACCAGAGGTGCAACAACCGTGCTGTTTAACTAAGTGAGCTGTCGAGATGAAGTCGTCTTGGTCTCAAAGAAACGTGCTTGGTGGCGCTTGCATAAGCCTGGACTTGGTGCCCCAGGAAAGACTTACTTATAGGTGTAGTTGGATATGGTTTACCGTATCAGTACCAATGGTGCACAACTATGCTGTTTAACTGAGTTAGTCAGAGGACGGCCTTTCCTAAGTCCTCTAGAGTCCAAGACTTCTTTAGCTCGTGAAGGTTTAAAATGCTGATAGTAGTAGTTTGTGCGTGGGAAAGGTTGACCTTAGTGTGCCTTTCTGGAAAGGTAGCAGCTTGCAAATCAGGGTTCGGTTTGAAAAAGCTAGCTTCCGAAGTACTTTAAACTGATTGATCCTGTCAGTTGCCATATGCTTGTCTGAAAGACTAAGCCATGCATGTGTAAGTGAAACTTGCAAAAGTGAAACCGCGAATGGCTCATTAAATCAGTTACTATCTAAAAGTTGAGTTACCTGTCAGATGAATAACTGCGGTAACCCTGCAGCTAATGCATGCAGATTGCGTGACTCCGGTCGCGAACTTTTACAAGAATTCACCGAGCGACCTGCTAAGTACGGGCGCATACCGGATGAATCCAAAGTAACTGAAAGATCCCAGATGGCTTAGGCCGGGGGACGCAGCTTCCGAATTTCTGAGCTATCAACCTATGATGGTAGTGTAACGGACTACCATGGTTGTGACGGCTAACGGGGAATCAGGGTTCGATTCCGGAGAGGGAGCCTTAGAAACGGCTACCACATCCAAGGAAGGCAGCAGGCACGCAAATTACCCACTCTCCGCACGAGGAGGTAGTGACGAGAAATAATGATATGAGCCTTAATGGTTTGTAATCAGAATGGAAAGGATGCAAAAGCTCCTTTGATGATCGAGTAGAGGGCAAGTCTGGTGCCAGCAGCCGCGGTAATACCAGCCTCTACAAGCGTATGCAAAAGTTGCTGCGTTTAAAAAGCTCATAGTTGGATCTGTTTGAGTATAACGGTAACATGGTGGTTAGTTAACGCTTTCCACTCGTTACGCTCATCCTTCGCATCGAAGAAATACCTTGCACTTAAATGTGACGAGGTGTGGAAACGGTGTTTTCACTTTGAGAAAATTAGAGTGTTCAAAGCATCCTTTGGGATTGAATAATCAAGCATGGAATAATGGAGAATGACCCGCGTTTTACTGATGCCGGTGGCTAAAGTGCGGTAATGATTGAAAGGAACAGCCGGGGGCATTTGTATTGCTACGTTAGAGGTGAAATTCTTGGATCGTGGCAAGACAAACTACTGCGAAAGCATTTGCCAAGAATGTTTTCATTAATCAAGAACGAAAGTTAGAGTATTGAAGAGGATTAGATACCCTCGTAATTCTAACCATAAACTATACCAACTTACGATTTGTCAAAGTCTCTTCTGACTTGGCAAGAAATTAACCGGGAAACCAAAGTTTATTGGTTCCGGGGGAAGTATGGTTGCAAAATCGAAACTTAAAGGAATTGACGGAAGGGCACCACCAGGAGTGGAGCCTGCGGCTTAATTTGACTCAACACGGGAAATCTCACCAGGTCCAGACATCTTAAGGATTGACAGATTGATGATCTTTCATGATTATATGGGCGGTGGTGCATGGCCGTTCTTAGTTAGTGGAGTGATCTGTCTGGTTAATT
The DNA here is from genome assembly GCF_963678635.1 of Symsagittifera roscoffensis. Taxonomy (NCBI): domain Eukaryota; kingdom Metazoa; phylum Xenacoelomorpha; order Acoela; family Convolutidae; genus Symsagittifera; species Symsagittifera roscoffensis. The sequence continues at coordinate 40,888 of NW_026971274.1, read as the reverse complement.
CCGATAACGAACGAGATCTTGATCATCTAAATAGTGCCATTCTCGTTAGAGTATTGGTTACTTCTTAGAGGTACTATGTGCAATTAAATAGCACAAGTGAAGTGAGGCTATAACAGGTCTGTGATGCCCTTAGATGTCCTGGACTGCACGCGCGCTACACTGGTGAATTTAAATTGAGGGATAACCTTGGCCTATATGGTCCGGGTAATCACCTAAAATTCATGAGCGTGAAGGGGATCGAATGTTGTAACTTGCATTCGTGAACCAGGAATTCCTAGTACTCGGTAGTCAACAACTACTGGGGATTACGTCCCTGCCCTTTGTACACACCGCCCGTCGCTACTACTGATTGGATGTTTAAGCAAGAATTGCGGAAGCCCGTCGCTGAGACTTCGGTCCTGGCAATAGGTGGAAGCGGATCGAGCTTAATTGTCTAGAGGAAGTAAAAGTCGTAACAAGGTTTCCGTAGGGGAACCTGCGGAAGGATCAGTGACTAATGCCACTGTTTGAGCGAAGAGCCGGTCAGCTCATTAAATATGACCCGGTACGCAGTAGATCTTTTTGGAGATTTTGCTGAAAGGTGGTGGTGCATAATCAAGAAAGAGTCGGTGGTGCATGAGTGTAAGAGAGACGGTGGTGCATGAGACTGGGGATTGGCTCCCAGTCAAAGTAGCTTGCTCGGTGGTTGATGATAGCAAGAAAGAGTCGGTGGTGCATGAGAGTAAGAGAGACGGTGGTGCATGAGACTGGGGATTGGCTCACAGTTAAAGTAGCTTGCTCGGTGGTTGATAATAGCAAGGAAGAGTCGGTGGTGCATGTGAGTAAGAGAGACGGTGGTGCATGAGACTGGGGATTGGCTCCCAGTTAAAGTAGCTTGCTCGGTGGTTGATAATAGCAAGGAAGAGTCGGTGGTGCATGATAGCATGATGTTCCTTCATGGTTCATCTAAGAGTTGGTCTAGCTAAGGTTAGATTGGCTCAAGGTAGTCCTTAATGGATCACCTTAGATTCCCGAAAGATAATTCAAAGAGAGTTGACCTGATGCAAGTTAGGTTAACTCAAGGTGATCCTTGTTGGTGATCCTTAGTATGATGGTGGTGCATTAGCAAGAAAAACGGTGGTGCATGATAGCTTGAGACTGGGGATGGGCTCCCAGTCAAAGTAGCTTGCTCGGTGTGGATGATAGCAAGTGAGAGTCAGTGGTGCATTATAGCAAGAGAGAAGGTAGCCAAATGTCTCGTCATTGTTGACGCCAAAATCAGGTAGCCAAATGCCTCGTCATTTTTGACGCCAAAAGCAGGTAGCCAAATGCCTCGTCATTTTTGACGCCAAAAGCAGGTAGCCAAATGCCTCGTCATTGTTGACGCCAAAAGCAGGTAGCCAAATGCCTCGTCATTGTTGACGCCAAAAGGAAGTCGCTCAAACTTGGGTATTCTGTTGATCAAAAAGCTGTTTAGATGGTAGCTTAGGAGTAACTTCTCCTAGATAAGCTTGTTTGTTGGTCGTTTAAACAGTGTACGATTTTCAGTTTGCTTTCGTTAGAGAAAGACTGAGGAAAGCGAAGGCCCGAATGCTTAAGAACAGGGTGATCTATGCTTGGGTAATCACACTTAGTACGAGAGGAACAGTGTGTTCAGTTCCCTGGTTTCAAGCGTCTGCCTGAGAAGGCGGATGCGAAGCTACAATTGATGACCTAAAGCGTAGATTGAATTGCTCTATCTGCATCATGAAAATTGCCTTTAATGGTTTAAATTGGCAGTATCAAGTATATTGATGCTGTTGACCCCGATGTCAGATAGGAATGCAATCCCCCATTGATGATGGGAGGTCGCTCGAACTTGGGTATTCTGTTGATCAAAGAGCTGTTTAGATGTAGTACCGGTGTGATACATGTGATTGCATTGAGAGAGCGTTTAAACAGTGTTCGATCTTCAGTTTGCCTTCGTAAGAGTAAGACTGAGAAAAGCGAGGGCCCAAACGCTCAAAAACAGGGTGATCTATGCTTGGGTAACACTTAGTACGAGAGGAACAGTGTGTTCAGTTCCCTGGTTTCAAGCGTCTGCCTGAGAAGGCGGATGCGAAGCTACAATTGATGACCTAAAGCGTAGATTGAATTGCTCTATCTGCATCATGAAAATTGCCTTTAATGGTTTAAATTGGCAGTATCAAGTATATTGATGCTGTTGACCCCGATGTCAGATAGGAATGCAATCCCCCATTGATGATGGGAGGTCACTCAAACTTGGGTATTCTGTTGATCAAAGAGCTGTTCAGATGTAGTACCGGTGTGATACATGTGATTGCATTGAGAGCGCGTTTAAACAGTGTTCGATCTTCAGTTTGCCGTTGTAAGAGAAAGACTGAGGAAAGCGAAGGCCCAAATGCTTAAGAACAGGGTGGTCCAGACAGCTCAAAGTCCGACTGCGGTTGGCTTTGTTCTAATCGAGTGAACACTTACTTTTGGAGAAATCCGATCGTAGGAGTGATCAGTCTTCGGATTGATCCGGTTCTTTTACTGGTGTATCTGTCAGATCCTTAGGGACTGGATAGAACACTTAAGCAAGTCGCTCGAACTTGGGTATTCTGTTGATCAAAGAGCTGTTCAGATGTAGTACCGGTGTGATACATGTGATTGCATTGAGAGAGCGTTTAAACAGTGTTCGATCTTCAGTTTGCCGTTGTAAGAGAAAGACTGAGGAAAGCGAAGGCCCAAATGCTTAAGAACAGGGTGGTCCAGACAGCTCAAAGTCCGACTGCGGTTGGCTTTGTTCTAATCGAGTGAACACTTACTTTTGGAGAAATCCGATCGTAGGAGTGATCAGTCTTCGGATTGATCCGGTTCTTTTACTGGTGTATCTGTCAGATCCTTAGGGACTGGATAGAACACTTAAGCAAGTCGCTCGAACTTGGGTATTCTGTTGATCAAAGAGCTGTTCAGATGTAGTACCGGTGTGATACATGTGATTGCATTGAGAGCGCGTTTAAACAGTGTTCGATCTTCAGTTTGCCGTTGTAAGAGAAAGACTGAGGAAAGCGAAGGCCCAAATGCTTAAGAACAGGGTGGTCCAGACAGCTCAAAGTCCGACTGCGGTTGGCTTTGTTCTAATCGAGTGAACACTTACTTTTGGAGAAATCCGATCGTAGGAGTGATCAGTCTTCGGATTGATCCGGTTCTTTTACTGGTGTATCTGTCAGATCCTTAGGGACTGGATAGAACACTTAAGCAAGTCGCTCGAACTTGGGTATTCTGTTGATCAAAGAGCTGTTCAGATGTAGTACCGGTGTGATACATGTGATTGCATTGAGAGCGCGTTTAAACAGTGTTCGATCTTCAGTTTGCCGTTGTAAGAGAAAGACTGAGGAAAGCGAAGGCCCAAATGCTTAAGAACAGGGTGGTCCAGACAGCTCAAAGTCCGACTGCGGTTGGCTTTGTTCTAATCGAGTGAACACTTACTTTTGGAGAAATCCGATCGTAGGAGTGATCAGTCTTCGGATTGATCCGGTTCTTTTACTGGTGTATCTGTCAGATCCTTAGGGACTGGATAGAACACTTAAGCAAGTCGCTCGAACTTGGGTATTCTGTTGATCAAAGAGCTGTTCAGATGTAGTACCGGTGTGATACATGTGATTGCATTGAGAGCGCGTTTAAACAGTGTTCGATCTTCAGTTTGCCGTTGTAAGAGAAAGACTGAGGAAAGCGAAGGCCCAAATGCTAAAAAACAGGGTGGTCGAGACAGCTCAAAGTCCGACTGCGGTTGGCTTTGTTCTAAATCAAACCAGTGCTAGATGGTCGAAAAACAACCTTCAACGGGGGATCACTAGGCTCGCTTTACGAGGAGGAGCACAGCTATATGTGTTAATTCAGTAAGAATCGCAAGATTTGTTTACTGACCTCTCTAACGCAAAAGGCGGTCTCAGCTTCGGCTGTTGATCGCGTCCGAATCAGGGTTATTTGAAATCGATTGAACGCTTACTTTTGGAGAAATCTGAGGGTAAGAGCGATCTGTCTTCGGATTGGTCCGTTCTTTTGCTGGTGTATCTACGAGATCCTTCGGGATTGGTTAGAACACTTAAATCAAGTCGCTCAAACTTGGGTATTCTGTTGATCAAAGAGCTGTTCAGATGTAGTACCGGTGTGATACATGTGATTGCATTGAGAGCGCGTTTAAACAGTGTTCGATCTTCAGTTTGCCTAAGCTAGAGTGATAAACTCCTGCACATTACTACTTCGGTAGTTTTATGGATGCTTGAGTGCCTTTAAATCGTAACCTGATTTGGACGAGAGAACCCCCTGAACTTAAGCATATCAGTAAGGGGAGGAAAAGAAATCAACCGAGAATCCCTTAGTAATGGCGAATGAACAGGGAAAAGCTCATCGGGAAGAGGAGTGGTAACACTCCTCGGTGTCCGGTATGGTTTGCTGCCTGGCTTGTTGACTTGACTGGATGTCTATTGGAAAATAGCATCAAAGAGGGTAAAAATCCCGTAACAGTCTTGTTATAACTTGTCGACGGCGCATTCCTATGAGTAGAGTTGTTTGAAAGTGCAACTCGAAGCTGGAGATATGTCTCTCCAAAAGCTAATTATAAAGCGAGACCGATAGCAAACAAGTACCGTGAGGGAAAGTTGAAAAGCACTCTGAAGAGAGAGTGAAAAGTACGTGAAACCGTTGAAGGAGAACTGGAGTGAGCGTTATCATGCCCAATGTCTTGAACTTGATTCTAGACCACCGGGTAGTGTTGTTAAAGTCTTTTGGTGATCATTGTTAAAGATGCGAGCTATTTGTTTTCTTCGGATTTCAAATTTGTTGTGTCTTGACTAAATGAGATAAAGTTTTATCTCTTTTGTTTGCCTGTCTGACCTTAACATCCCAATCAATGCTCTCTACAGCCCGTCTTGAAACACGGACCAAGGAGTGTGAGTTGCTTGCAAGTGCTGTCGCTGTTTGAAAGCGTACACGCGTAATGAAAGTGAACGGTGTAACTTTTATGAGTTGCATTAACTTTTGTGGTGAGAGCGTCAAAGCGATGTCTCGCAACCACGGACGGTTATGTTGCTAAAACATGACTGATCCAGAGCAAGTAGCACACGACCCGAAAGATGGTGATCTATGCTTGGGCAGGGTGAAGCCACGGGAAACCATGGTGGAAGCCCGAAGCGGTTCTGACGTGCAAATCGATCGTCTGACCTGAGCATAGGGGCGAAAGACTAATCGAACCATCTAGTAGCTGGTTTCCTCCGAAGTTTCCCTCAGGATAGCAAAAGCTTAAGCAAGATTGAAAAATCTTCGCTGTGCAATTTCATCGGTTAAAGCGAATGATTAGAGGACTGGGGGAAAACTTTTCCTTCACCTATTCTCAAACTATAAATCGGTGAGATGTTCTTGTGACTTAATTGCACTTGAACTTTGAATGCGAGCTTTTTGTGGGCCGCTTTTGGTAAGCAGAACCGGCGATGTGGGATGAACCAAAAGTTGGGTTAAGGCGCCTAACTACTTGCTCATGAGTCACCACAAAAGGTGTTGATTGATATTGACAGCAGGACGGTGGTCATGGAAGTTGAAAACCGCTAAGGAATGTGTAACAACTCACCTGCCGAATCAATCAGCCCTGAAAATGGATGGCACTAGAGCTCGTGGCCTATACCTGACCATGAACATCAGATTCTGGCTTCGGCTGGATGCTTAAGACTGGTTTAGAACTGGTCTTAAAGTATGTTCATGTGTAGGAGGACGCATTGGTTGCGCAAAAGTGTATACGTGAGTATATGCTCGAAGCGGCCAATGGAGCAGATCTTGGTGGAAGTAGCAAGTACTCAAATGAGAACTTTGAGGACTGAAGCGGGAAAGGTTTTCATGTGAACAGCATTTGCACATGAGTTAGTCGATTC
>NW_026971274.1:20000-30000 GCF_963678635.1 Symsagittifera roscoffensis | reverse complement strand
TAGGTTGACTCAAGGTGATCCTTCTTGGTGATCCTTTGATAGATGGTCCATCTAAGATGGTCCATCTAAGAGTTGATCTAACTAAGGTTAGATTAGCTCAAGGTAGTCCTTAATGGATCACCTCAGATTCCCGAAAGATGGTTTAAAGAGAGTTAACCTGATGCAAGTTAGGTTGACTCAAGGTGATCCTTCATGGTGATCCTTGCTTGCGCGACCCTTGGTTGAGCTGCAGGAGCGACTGATCGAAGCGGAAGACCCCTATTTTGAGCTGAAAAATGGGGGTCTCAGGGCTCTAAAACGCTTGTTTGAGCTTGAAGGAGTGCTCGCACAGCTCACTTTCAATTTTAGCGAAGTTAGATATGCTTGATGGTCAGCTGCATGAAAAAGATGGGAGCTGTGCGACCAGTGGTTCAAAAGTTATGACCCGAGCCGTAAACAAGCTCAAAATGAGGTCCAAAACTGACGAAGTTGCTTCAGTTGGCTTGAAAATTAACAAAGCTTGCTCGTAGAGCTTCCGGGATAAGCCCATTCGCTTCCTCGTGAAAAATAGGTCTTAGAACCACCTTAGATGAGCTTGCGCGACCCTTGGTTGAGCTGCAGGAGCGACTGATCGAAGCGGAAGACCCCTATTTTGAGCTGAAAAATGGGGGTCTCAGGGCTCTAAAACGCTTGTTTGAGCTTGAAGGAGTGCTCGCACAGCTCACTTTCAATTTTAGCGAAGTTAGATATGCTTGATGGTCAGCTGCATGAAAAAGATGGGAGCTGTGCGACCAGTGGTTCAAAAGTTATGACCCGAGCCGTAAACAAGCTCAAAATGAGGTCCAAAACTGACGAAGTTGCTTCAGTTGGCTTGAAAGTTAACAAAGCTTGCTCGTAGAGCTTCCGGGATAGGCCCATTCGCTTCCTCGTGAAAAATAGGTCTTAGAACCACCTTAGATGAGCTTGCGCGACCCTTGGTTGAGCTGCAGGAGCGACTGATCGAAGCGGAAGACCCCTATTTTGAGCTGAAAAATGGGGGTCTCAGGGCTCTAAAACGCTTGTTTGAGCTTGAAGGAGTGCTCGCACAGCTCACTTTCAATTTTAGCGAAGTTAGATATGCTTGATGGTCAGCTGCATGAAAAAGATGGGAGCTGTGCGACCAGTGGTTCAAAAGTTATGACCCGAGCCGTAAACAAGCTCAAAATGAGGTCCAAAACTGACGAAGTTGCTTCAGTTGGCTTGAAAGTTAACAAAGCTTGCTCGTAGAGCTTCCGGGATAAGCCCATTCGCTTCCTCGTGAAAAATAGGTCTTAGAACCACCTTAGATGAGCTTGCGCGACCCTTGGTTGAGCTGCAGGAGCGACTGATCGAAGCGGAAGACCCCTATTTTGAGCTGAAAAATGGGGGTCTCAGGGCTCTAAAACGCTTGTTTGAGCTTGAAAGAGTGCTCGCACAGCTCACTTTTAATTTTAGCGAAGTTAGATATGCTTGATGGTCAGCTGCATGAAAAAGATGGGAGCTGTGCGACCAGTGGTTCAAAAGTTATGACCCGAGCCGTAAACTCTGTAATTCGATTTTTCAGCTCGAAATTGCAGAAAAACAGCTGTTTAGGCATGAAGGAGTGCTCGCACAGCTAACTTTCAATTTTAGCGTAGAGAGCTCTGTGTGAGGGCTAGTTGGTGTAGAAAGCTCAGTCCAATCGGACCAGTGGTGTAAAAGTTATAGCGCTTTGGCTGAACTGCAATTTTGAGCTCAAAAAGTGACGAAGTTTAGAAGAATGAAATTTCGGGCAACAAAAAATTGTTCAATTTTAATATAATTATAACCGCTGGAAAGCCCTTGAGCATAGCTTTCTAATGGTATATTACAATTTTTTTTACTAAAATTAGTTTAGGTTCCAGCTCGAGTTAAAAATTGACTTTTGCTATTTTTTCAAAAAAAAAAAAAAATTTCACTTCAGTCTCTTGCATTTTTGGTCAACAAAAAATTGTGCGATTCACTTCGGGTAAAAAGCGTTGGAAAGTACATGGGCAGGGCTTTCCGGGCGTGTTTTCAAAAGTTATTTTGAGCAAAAATTGAGCAAATGGTGAGCATTTGAAAAAAAAAAAATTTTCCCCAGAAATACTCATTTAGGAGATTTCTGTGTATTATAGGGGGAGGGTAGTAGCGAGAATTTTCAAAAAAATTTTGAAAAATTTCAAAATTTTTGAAAATTTTTTTTTTACTTCCTAACCTCAAAAGCGTATCAGAAAGGCGTAATTTGATGAGACTTGACCACTGGTAAAGTATCATCGCTCGATTTCGCCTCAGTAAGGAGAACCATCCAAGGTTCGAAAAGAACGAAGGTCAGATAGTTTATAACTAGAAAGCAGAACCAAAACTGCCTTAAAGGCTTTGTGTAGTTGAGCAAAGTCTCTTCTCGAGAAGGCTAAGAAAAGCTTGAAAGTGAAGCAATCAGTCGTTGAGCTGTTTGTGAAAAGAAGGATTGGCTTTAGCTAAGGTGCTTCTAAGTACTGCGCATAACTATGAACCGGTGTAAACCAAATCATGCTTGGTGGCTCTTGCATGAGACTGGACTTGGTGCCCCAGTCAAAGTAGCTTGCTTATAGGTATGGTTGGATATGGTTAGCCGTATCAGCACCAGAGGTGCAACAACCGTGCTGTTTAACTAAGTGAGCTGTCGAGTTGAAGTCGTCTTGGTCTCAAAGAAACGTGCTTGGTGGCGCTTGCATAAGCCTGGACTTGGTGCCCCAGGAAAGACTTACTTATAGGTGTAGTTGGATATGGTTTACCGTATCAGTACCAATGGTGCACAACTATGCTGTTTAACTGAGTTAGTCAGAGGACGGCGTTTCCTAAGTCCTCTAGAGTCCAAGATTGCTTTAGCTCGTGAAGGTTCTAATCATGCTTGATGGCTCTTGCATGAGACTGAACTTGGTGCCCCAGTCAAAGTAGCTTGCTTATAGGTATGGTTGGATATGGTTAGCCGTATCAGCACCAGAGGTGCAACAACCGTGCTGTTTAACTAAGTGAGCTGTCGAGATGAAGTCGTCTTGGTCTCAAAGAAACGTGCTTGGTGGCGCTTGCATAAGCCTGGACTTGGTGCCCCAGGAAAGACTTACTTATAGGTGTAGTTGGATATGGTTTACCGTATCAGTACCAATGGTGCACAACTATGCTGTTTAACTGAGTTAGTCAGAGGACGGCCTTTCCTAAGTCCTCTAGAGTCCAAGACTTCTTTAGCTCGTGAAGGTTTAAAATGCTGATAGTAGTAGTTTGTGCGTGGGAAAGGTTGACCTTAGTGTGCCTTTCTGGAAAGGTAGCAGCTTGCAAATCAGGGTTCGGTTTGAAAAAGCTAGCTTCCGAAGTACTTTAAACTGATTGATCCTGTCAGTTGCCATATGCTTGTCTGAAAGACTAAGCCATGCATGTGTAAGTGAAACTTGCAAAAGTGAAACCGCGAATGGCTCATTAAATCAGTTACTATCTAAAAGTTGAGTTACCTGTCAGATGAATAACTGCGGTAACCCTGCAGCTAATGCATGCAGATTGCGTGACTCCGGTCGCGAACTTTTACAAGAATTCACCGAGCGACCTGCTAAGTACGGGCGCATACCGGATGAATCCAAAGTAACTGAAAGATCCCAGATGGCTTAGGCCGGGGGACGCAGCTTCCGAATTTCTGAGCTATCAACCTATGATGGTAGTGTAACGGACTACCATGGTTGTGACGGCTAACGGGGAATCAGGGTTCGATTCCGGAGAGGGAGCCTTAGAAACGGCTACCACATCCAAGGAAGGCAGCAGGCACGCAAATTACCCACTCTCCGCACGAGGAGGTAGTGACGAGAAATAATGATATGAGCCTTAATGGTTTGTAATCAGAATGGAAAGGATGCAAAAGCTCCTTTGATGATCGAGTAGAGGGCAAGTCTGGTGCCAGCAGCCGCGGTAATACCAGCCTCTACAAGCGTATGCAAAAGTTGCTGCGTTTAAAAAGCTCATAGTTGGATCTGTTTGAGTATAACGGTAACATGGTGGTTAGTTAACGCTTTCCACTCGTTACGCTCATCCTTCGCATCGAAGAAATACCTTGCACTTAAATGTGACGAGGTGTGGAAACGGTGTTTTCACTTTGAGAAAATTAGAGTGTTCAAAGCATCCTTTGGGATTGAATAATCAAGCATGGAATAATGGAGAATGACCCGCGTTTTACTGATGCCGGTGGCTAAAGTGCGGTAATGATTGAAAGGAACAGCCGGGGGCATTTGTATTGCTACGTTAGAGGTGAAATTCTTGGATCGTGGCAAGACAAACTACTGCGAAAGCATTTGCCAAGAATGTTTTCATTAATCAAGAACGAAAGTTAGAGTATTGAAGAGGATTAGATACCCTCGTAATTCTAACCATAAACTATACCAACTTACGATTTGTCAAAGTCTCTTCTGACTTGGCAAGAAATTAACCGGGAAACCAAAGTTTATTGGTTCCGGGGGAAGTATGGTTGCAAAATCGAAACTTAAAGGAATTGACGGAAGGGCACCACCAGGAGTGGAGCCTGCGGCTTAATTTGACTCAACACGGGAAATCTCACCAGGTCCAGACATCTTAAGGATTGACAGATTGATGATCTTTCATGATTATATGGGCGGTGGTGCATGGCCGTTCTTAGTTAGTGGAGTGATCTGTCTGGTTAATTCCGATAACGAACGAGATCTTGATCATCTAAATAGTGCCATTCTCGTTAGAGTATTGGTTACTTCTTAGAGGTACTATGTGCAATTAAATAGCACAAGTGAAGTGAGGCTATAACAGGTCTGTGATGCCCTTAGATGTCCTGGACTGCACGCGCGCTACACTGGTGAATTTAAATTGAGGGATAACCTTGGCCTATATGGTCCGGGTAATCACCTAAAATTCATGAGCGTGAAGGGGATCGAATGTTGTAACTTGCATTCGTGAACCAGGAATTCCTAGTACTCGGTAGTCAACAACTACTGGGGATTACGTCCCTGCCCTTTGTACACACCGCCCGTCGCTACTACTGATTGGATGTTTAAGCAAGAATTGCGGAAGCCCGTCGCTGAGACTTCGGTCCTGGCAATAGGTGGAAGCGGATCGAGCTTAATTGTCTAGAGGAAGTAAAAGTCGTAACAAGGTTTCCGTAGGGGAACCTGCGGAAGGATCAGTGACTAATGCCACTGTTTGAGCGAAGAGCCGGTCAGCTCATTAAATATGACCCGGTACGCAGTAGATCTTTTTGGAGATTTTGCTGAAAGGTGGTGGTGCATAATCAAGAAAGAGTCGGTGGTGCATGAGTGTAAGAGAGACGGTGGTGCATGAGACTGGGGATTGGCTCCCAGTCAAAGTAGCTTGCTCGGTGGTTGATGATAGCAAGAAAGAGTCGGTGGTGCATGAGAGTAAGAGAGACGGTGGTGCATGAGACTGGGGATTGGCTCCCAGTTAAAGTAGCTTGCTCGGTGGTTGATAATAGCAAGGAAGAGTCGGTGGTGCATGTGAGTAAGAGAGACGGTGGTGCATGAGACTGGGGATTGGCTCCCAGTTAAAGTAGCTTGCTCGGTGGTTGATAATAGCAAGGAAGAGTCGGTGGTGCATGATAGCATGATGTTCCTTCATGGTTCATCTAAGAGTTGGTCTAGCTAAGGTTAGATTGGCTCAAGGTAGTCCTTAATGGATCACCTTAGATTCCCGAAAGATAATTCAAAGAGAGTTGACCTGATGCAAGTTAGGTTAACTCAAGGTGATCCTTGTTGGTGATCCTTAGTATGATGGTGGTGCATTAGCAAGAAAAACGGTGGTGCATGATAGCTTGAGACTGGGGATGGGCTCCCAGTCAAAGTAGCTTGCTCGGTGTGGATGATAGCAAGTGAGAGTCAGTGGTGCATTATAGCAAGAGAGAAGGTAGCCAAATGTCTCGTCATTGTTGACGCCAAAATCAGGTAGCCAAATGCCTCGTCATTTTTGACGCCAAAAGCAGGTAGCCAAATGCCTCGTCATTTTTGACGCCAAAAGCAGGTAGCCAAATGCCTCGTCATTGTTGACGCCAAAAGCAGGTAGCCAAATGCCTCGTCATTGTTGACGCCAAAAGGAAGTCGCTCAAACTTGGGTATTCTGTTGATCAAAAAGCTGTTTAGATGGTAGCTTAGGAGTAACTTCTCCTAGATAAGCTTGTTTGTTGGTCGTTTAAACAGTGTACGATTTTCAGTTTGCTTTCGTTAGAGAAAGACTGAGGAAAGCGAAGGCCCGAATGCTTAAGAACAGGGTGATCTATGCTTGGGTAATCACACTTAGTACGAGAGGAACAGTGTGTTCAGTTCCCTGGTTTCAAGCGTCTGCCTGAGAAGGCGGATGCGAAGCTACAATTGATGACCTAAAGCGTAGATTGAATTGCTCTATCTGCATCATGAAAATTGCCTTTAATGGTTTAAATTGGCAGTATCAAGTATATTGATGCTGTTGACCCCGATGTCAGATAGGAATGCAATCCCCCATTGATGATGGGAGGTCGCTCGAACTTGGGTATTCTGTTGATCAAAGAGCTGTTTAGATGTAGTACCGGTGTGATACATGTGATTGCATTGAGAGAGCGTTTAAACAGTGTTCGATCTTCAGTTTGCCTTCGTAAGAGTAAGACTGAGAAAAGCGAGGGCCCAAACGCTCAAAAACAGGGTGATCTATGCTTGGGTAACACTTAGTACGAGAGGAACAGTGTGTTCAGTTCCCTGGTTTCAAGCGTCTGCCTGAGAAGGCGGATGCGAAGCTACAATTGATGACCTAAAGCGTAGATTGAATTGCTCTATCTGCATCATGAAAATTGCCTTTAATGGTTTAAATTGGCAGTATCAAGTATATTGATGCTGTTGACCCCGATGTCAGATAGGAATGCAATCCCCCATTGATGATGGGAGGTCACTCAAACTTGGGTATTCTGTTGATCAAAGAGCTGTTCAGATGTAGTACCGGTGTGATACATGTGATTGCATTGAGAGCGCGTTTAAACAGTGTTCGATCTTCAGTTTGCCGTTGTAAGAGAAAGACTGAGGAAAGCGAAGGCCCAAATGCTTAAGAACAGGGTGGTCCAGACAGCTCAAAGTCCGACTGCGGTTGGCTTTGTTCTAATCGAGTGAACACTTACTTTTGGAGAAATCCGATCGTAGGAGTGATCAGTCTTCGGATTGATCCGGTTCTTTTACTGGTGTATCTGTCAGATCCTTAGGGACTGGATAGAACACTTAAGCAAGTCGCTCGAACTTGGGTATTCTGTTGATCAAAGAGCTGTTCAGATGTAGTACCGGTGTGATACATGTGATTGCATTGAGAGAGCGTTTAAACAGTGTTCGATCTTCAGTTTGCCGTTGTAAGAGAAAGACTGAGGAAAGCGAAGGCCCAAATGCTTAAGAACAGGGTGGTCCAGACAGCTCAAAGTCCGACTGCGGTTGGCTTTGTTCTAATCGAGTGAACACTTACTTTTGGAGAAATCCGATCGTAGGAGTGATCAGTCTTCGGATTGATCCGGTTCTTTTACTGGTGTATCTGTCAGATCCTTAGGGACTGGATAGAACACTTAAGCAAGTCGCTCGAACTTGGGTATTCTGTTGATCAAAGAGCTGTTCAGATGTAGTACCGGTGTGATACATGTGATTGCATTGAGAGCGCGTTTAAACAGTGTTCGATCTTCAGTTTGCCGTTGTAAGAGAAAGACTGAGGAAAGCGAAGGCCCAAATGCTTAAGAACAGGGTGGTCCAGACAGCTCAAAGTCCGACTGCGGTTGGCTTTGTTCTAATCGAGTGAACACTTACTTTTGGAGAAATCCGATCGTAGGAGTGATCAGTCTTCGGATTGATCCGGTTCTTTTACTGGTGTATCTGTCAGATCCTTAGGGACTGGATAGAACACTTAAGCAAGTCGCTCGAACTTGGGTATTCTGTTGATCAAAGAGCTGTTCAGATGTAGTACCGGTGTGATACATGTGATTGCATTGAGAGCGCGTTTAAACAGTGTTCGATCTTCAGTTTGCCGTTGTAAGAGAAAGACTGAGGAAAGCGAAGGCCCAAATGCTTAAGAACAGGGTGGTCCAGACAGCTCAAAGTCCGACTGCGGTTGGCTTTGTTCTAATCGAGTGAACACTTACTTTTGGAGAAATCCGATCGTAGGAGTGATCAGTCTTCGGATTGATCCGGTTCTTTTACTGGTGTATCTGTCAGATCCTTAGGGACTGGATAGAACACTTAAGCAAGTCGCTCGAACTTGGGTATTCTGTTGATCAAAGAGCTGTTCAGATGTAGTACCGGTGTGATACATGTGATTGCATTGAGAGCGCGTTTAAACAGTGTTCGATCTTCAGTTTGCCGTTGTAAGAGAAAGACTGAGGAAAGCGAAGGCCCAAATGCTAAAAAACAGGGTGGTCGAGACAGCTCAAAGTCCGACTGCGGTTGGCTTTGTTCTAAATCAAACCAGTGCTAGATGGTCGAAAAACAACCTTCAACGGGGGATCACTAGGCTCGCTTTACGAGGAGGAGCACAGCTATATGTGTTAATTCAGTAAGAATCGCAAGATTTGTTTACTGACCTCTCTAACGCAAAAGGCGGTCTCAGCTTCGGCTGTTGATCGCGTCCGAATCAGGGTTATTTGAAATCGATTGAACGCTTACTTTTGGAGAAATCTGAGGGTAAGAGCGATCTGTCTTCGGATTGGTCCGTTCTTTTGCTGGTGTATCTACGAGATCCTTCGGGATTGGTTAGAACACTTAAATCAAGTCGCTCAAACTTGGGTATTCTGTTGATCAAAGAGCTGTTCAGATGTAGTACCGGTGTGATACATGTGATTGCATTGAGAGCGCGTTTAAACAGTGTTCGATCTTCAGTTTGCCTAAGCTAGAGTGATAAACTCCTGCACATTACTACTTCGGTAGTTTTATGGATGCTTGAGTGCCTTTAAATCGTAACCTGATTTGGACGAGAGAACCCCCTGAACTTAAGCATATCAGTAAGGGGAGGAAAAGAAATCAACCGAGAATCCCTTAGTAATGGCGAATGAACAGGGAAAAGCTCATCGGGAAGAGGAGTGGTAACACTCCTCGGTGTCCGGTATGGTTTGCTGCCTGGCTTGTTGACTTGACTGGATGTCTATTGGAAAATAGCATCAAAGAGGGTAAAAATCCCGTAACAGTCTTGTTATAACTTGTCGACGGCGCATTCCTATGAGTAGAGTTGTTTGAAAGTGCAACTCGAAGCTGGAGATATGTCTCTCCAAAAGCTAATTATAAAGCGAGACCGATAGCAAACAAGTACCGTGAGGGAAAGTTGAAAAGCACTCTGAAGAGAGAGTGAAAAGTACGTGAAACCGTTGAAGGAGAACTGGAGTGAGCGTTATCATGCCCAATGTCTTGAACTTGATTCTAGACCACCGGGTAGTGTTGTTAAAGTCTTTTGGTGATCATTGTTAAAGATGCGAGCTATTTGTTTTCTTCGGATTTCAAATTTGTTGTGTCTTGACTAAATGAGATAAAGTTTTATCTCTTTTGTTTGCCTGTCTGACCTTAACATCCCAATCAATGCTCTCTACAGCCCGTCTTGAAACACGGACCAAGGAGTGTGAGTTGCTTGCAAGTGCTGTCGCTGTTTGAAAGCGTACACGCGTAATGAAAGTGAACGGTGTAACTTTTATGAGTTGCATTAACTTTTGTGGTGAGAGCGTCAAAGCGATGTCTCGCAACCACGGACGGTTATGTTGCTAAAACATGACTGATCCAGAGCAAGTAGCACACGACCCGAAAGATGGTGATCTATGCTTGGGCAGGGTGAAGCCACGGGAAACCATGGTGGAAGCCCGAAGCGGTTCTGACGTGCAAATCGATCGTCTGACCTGAGCATAGGGGCGAAAGACTAATCGAACCATCTAGTAGCTGGTTTCCTCCGAAGTTTCCCTCAGGATAGCAAAAGCTTAAGCAAGATTGAAAAATCTTCGCTGTGCAATTTCATCGGTTAAAGCGAATGATTA
>NW_026971274.1:0-15000 GCF_963678635.1 Symsagittifera roscoffensis | reverse complement strand
TCCTTAATGGATCACCTTAGATTCCCGAAAGATGGTTTAAAGAGAGTTGACCTGATGCAAGTTAGGTTGACTCAAGGTGATCCTTCTTGGTGATCCTTTGATAGATGGTCCATCTAAGATGGTCCATCTAAGAGTTGATCTAACTAAGGTTAGATTAGCTCAAGGTAGTCCTTAATGGATCACCTCAGATTCCCGAAAGATGGTTTAAAGAGAGTTAACCTGATGCAAGTTAGGTTGACTCAAGGTGATCCTTCTTGGTGATCCTTTGATAGATGGTCCATCTAAGATGGTCCATCTAAGAGTTGATCTAACTAAGGTTAGATTAGCTCAAGGTAGTCCTTAATGGATCACCTTAGATTCCCGAAAGATGGTTTAAAGAGAGTTGACCTGATGCAAGTTAGGTTGACTCAAGGTGATCCTTCTTGGTGATCCTTTGATAGATGGTCCATCTAAGATGGTCCATCTAAGAGTTGATCTAACTAAGGTTAGATTAGCTCAAGGTAGTCCTTAATGGATCACCTCAGATTCCCGAAAGATGGTTTAAAGAGAGTTAACCTGATGCAAGTTAGGTTGACTCAAGGTGATCCTTCTTGGTGATCCTTTGATAGATGGTCCATCTAAGATGGTCCATCTAAGAGTTGATCTAACTAAGGTTAGATTAGCTCAAGGTAGTCCTTAATGGATCACCTCAGATTCCCGAAAGATGGTTTAAAGAGAGTTAACCTGATGCAAGTTAGGTTGACTCAAGGTGATCCTTCATGGTGATCCTTAGAAAGTCCATGATGGCAAGAGAGACGGTGGTGCATGATAGCATGAGACTGGGGATTGGCTCCCAGTCAAAGTACCTTGCTCTGTGGTGCATCATATTAAGAGAGAGTCAGATTCCCGAAAGAAGGCTTGATTAGAGTTGCTTAGACTCAAGCAAGTCAGTCAAGTTAACTTAGTTAAGTTAAGTAAGTTAGCTTGACTCAAGGCGGTGACGATGTACGGTCAAGTAAAAGTAGCAAGTACCCGAAAGATAGCCGAAAGACGGTTAAGTAGCAAGTAAACGAATTTCAGCGAAGTCCCAACGTCAGAAACTGGGAGAGCACCAGGATGCTCGGAGGCCTACTTCTGCCTGGTCTTCATTCCAATTAAAGACACTGACCGATCAGAAAGCAAGTAGGTACTAACTAACGCTAGTACCTAGAAGAACTGCTTTAGGAGTTAACTATCAGCAGTAGCAGTCGGTCTGAGCTCTTTCACGAGCTAAAAGCTGGGCAGTGTTAAAGAGATGAACCAGTGAAGAGAAGGAAGAAAAGATTGAATAAGCACCAGTAACAATGTTACTACACCTAGCTTTTTTTTTTTTTTTTTTTTTTTTTTTTTAACTCTTTTGTGCCAGTAATACTCATTTAGGAGTCAAATTTTGTCAATATGCTTGATGGTCAGCTGCATGAAAAAGATGGGAGCTGTGCGACCAGTGGTTCAAAAGTTATGACCCGAGCCGTAAACAAGCTCAAAATGAGGTCCAAAACTGACGAAGTTGCTTCAGTTGGCTTGAAAGTTAACAAAGCTTGCTCGTAGAGCTTCCGGGATAGGCCCATTCGCTTCCTCGTGAAAAATAGGTCTTAGAACCACCTTAGATGAGCTTGCGCGACCCTTGGTTGAGCTGCAGGAGCGACTGATCGAAGCGGAAGACCCCTATTTTGAGCTGAAAAATGGGGGTCTCAGGGCTCTAAAACGCTTGTTTGAGCTTGAAGGAGTGCTCGCACAGCTCACTTTCAATTTTAGCGAAGTTAGATATGCTTAATGGTCAGCTGCATGAAAAAGATGGGAGCTGTGCAACCAGTGGTTCAAAAGTTATGACCCGAGCCGTAAACAAGCTCAAAATGAGGTCCAAAACTGACGAAGTTGCTTCAGTTGGCTTGAAAGTTAACAAAGCTTGCTCGTAGAGCTTCCGGGATAAGCCCATTCGCTTCCTCGTGAAAAATAGGTCTTAGAACCACCTTAGATGAGCTTGCGCGACCCTTGGTTGAGCTGCAGGAGCGACTGATCGAAGCGGAAGACCCCTATTTTGAGCTGAAAAATGGGGGTCTCAGGGCTCTAAAACGCTTGTTTGAGCTTGAAGGAGTGCTCGCACAGCTCACTTTCAATTTTAGCGAAGTTAGATATGCTTGATGGTCAGCTGCATGAAAAAGATGGGAGCTGTGCGACCAGTGGTTCAAAAGTTATGACCCGAGCCGTAAACAAGCTCAAAATGAGGTCCAAAACTGACGAAGTTGCTTCAGTTGGCTTGAAAGTTAACAAAGCTTGCTCGTAGAGCTTCCGGGATAAGCCCATTCGCTTCCTCGTGAAAAATAGGTCTTAGAACCACCTTAGATGAGCTTGCGCGACCCTTGGTTGAGCTGCAGGAGCGACTGATCGAAGCGGAAGACCCCTATTTTGAGCTGAAAAATGGGGGTCTCAGGGCTCTAAAACGCTTGTTTGAGCTTGAAGGAGTGCTCGCACAGCTCACTTTCAATTTTAGCGAAGTTAGATATGCTTGATGGTCAGCTGCATGAAAAAGATGGGAGCTGTGCGACCAGTGGTTCAAAAGTTATGACCCGAGCCGTAAACAAGCTCAAAATGAGGTCCAAAACTGACGAAGTTGCTTCAGTTGGCTTGAAAGTTAACAAAGCTTGCTCGTAGAGCTTCCGGGATAAGCCCATTCGCTTCCTCGTGAAAAATAGGTCTTAGAACCACCTTAGATGAGCTTGCGCGACCCTTGGTTGAGCTGCAGGAGCGACTGATCGAAGCGGAAGACCCCTATTTTGAGCTGAAAAATGGGGGTCTCAGGGCTCTAAAACGCTTGTTTGAGCTTGAAGGAGTGCTCGCACAGCTCACTTTCAATTTTAGCGAAGTTAGATATGCTTGATGGTCAGCTGCATGAAAAAGATGGGAGCTGTGCGACCAGTGGTTCAAAAGTTATGACCCGAGCCGTAAACAAGCTCAAAATGAGGTCCAAAACTGACGAAGTTGCTTCAGTTGGCTTGAAAGTTAACAAAGCTTGCTCGTAGAGCTTCCGGGATAAGCCCATTCGCTTCCTCGTGAAAAATAGGTCTTAGAACCACCTTAGATGAGCTTGCGCGACCCTTGGTTGAGCTGCAGGAGCGACTGATCGAAGCGGAAGACCCCTATTTTGAGCTGAAAAATGGGGGTCTCAGGGCTCTAAAACGCTTGTTTGAGCTTGAAGGAGTGCTCGCACAGCTCACTTTCAATTTTAGCGAAGTTAGATATGCTTGATGGTCAGCTGCATGAAAAAGATGGGAGCTGTGCGACCAGTGGTTCAAAAGTTATGACCCGAGCCGTAAACAAGCTCAAAATGAGGTCCAAAACTGACGAAGCTGCTTCAGTTGGCTTGAAAGTTAACAAAGCTTGCTCGTAGAGCTTCCGGGATAGGCCCATTCGCTTCCTCGTGAAAAATAGGTCTTAGAACCACCTTAGATGAGCTTGCGCGACCCTTGGTTGAGCTGCAGGAGCGACTGATCGAAGCGGAAGACCCCTATTTTGAGCTGAAAAATGGGGGTCTCAGGGCTCTAAAACGCTTGTTTGAGCTTGAAGGAGTGCTCGCACAGCTCACTTTCAATTTTAGCGAAGTTAGATATGCTTGATGGTCAGCTGCATGAAAAAGATGGGAGCTGTGCGACCAGTGGTTCAAAAGTTATGACCCGAGCCGTAAACAAGCTCAAAATGAGGTCCAAAACTGACGAAGTTGCTTCAGTTGGCTTGAAAGTTAACAAAGCTTGCTCGTAGAGCTTCCGGGATAGGCCCATTCGCTTCCTCGTGAAAAATAGGTCTTAGAACCACCTTAGATGAGCTTGCGCGACCCTTGGTTGAGCTGCAGGAGCGACTGATCGAAGCGGAAGACCCCTATTTTGAGCTGAAAAATGGGGGTCTCAGGGCTCTAAAACGCTTGTTTGAGCTTGAAGGAGTGCTCGCACAGCTCACTTTCAATTTTAGCGAAGTTAGATATGCTTGATGGTCAGCTGCATGAAAAAGATGGGAGCTGTGCGACCAGTGGTTCAAAAGTTATGACCCGAGCCGTAAACAAGCTCAAAATGAGGTCCAAAACTGACGAAGTTGCTTCAGTTGGCTTGAAAGTTAACAAAGCTTGCTCGTAGAGCTTCCGGGATAAGCCCATTCGCTTCCTCGTGAAAAATAGGTCTTAGAACCACCTTAGATGAGCTTGCGCGACCCTTGGTTGAGCTGCAGGAGCGACTGATCGAAGCGGAAGACCCCTATTTTGAGCTGAAAAATGGGGGTCTCAGGGCTCTAAAACGCTTGTTTGAGCTTGAAGGAGTGCTCGCACAGCTCACTTTCAATTTTAGCGAAGTTAGATATGCTTGATGGTCAGCTGCATGAAAAAGATGGGAGCTGTGCGACCAGTGGTTCAAAAGTTATGACCCGAGCCGTAAACAAGCTCAAAATGAGGTCCAAAACTGACGAAGTTGCTTCAGTTGGCTTGAAAGTTAACAAAGCTTGCTCGTAGAGCTTCCGGGATAAGCCCATTCGCTTCCTCGTGAAAAATAGGTCTTAGAACCACCTTAGATGAGCTTGCGCGACCCTTGGTTGAGCTGCAGGAGCGACTGATCGAAGCGGAAGACCCCTATTTTGAGCTGAAAAATGGGGGTCTCAGGGCTCTAAAACGCTTGTTTGAGCTTGAAGGAGTGCTCGCACAGCTCACTTTCAATTTTAGCGAAGTTAGATATGCTTGATGGTCAGCTGCATGAAAAAGATGGGAGCTGTGCGACCAGTGGTTCAAAAGTTATGACCCGAGCCGTAAACAAGCTCAAAATGAGGTCCAAAACTGACGAAGTTGCTTCAGTTGGCTTGAAAGTTAACAAAGCTTGCTCGTAGAGCTTCCGGGATAAGCCCATTCGCTTCCTCGTGAAAAATAGGTCTTAGAACCACCTTAGATGAGCTTGCGCGACCCTTGGTTGAGCTGCAGGAGCGACTGATCGAAGCGGAAGACCCCTATTTTGAGCTGAAAAATGGGGGTCTCAGGGCTCTAAAACGCTTGTTTGAGCTTGAAGGAGTGCTCGCACAGCTCACTTTCAATTTTAGCGAAGTTAGATATGCTTGATGGTCAGCTGCATGAAAAAGATGGGAGCTGTGCGACCAGTGGTTCAAAAGTTATGACCCGAGCCGTAAACAAGCTCAAAATGAGGTCCAAAACTGACGAAGTTGCTTCAGTTGGCTTGAAAGTTAACAAAGCTTGCTCGTAGAGCTTCCGGGATAAGCCCATTCGCTTCCTCGTGAAAAACAGGTCTTAGAACCACCTTAGATGAGCTTGCGCGACCCTTGGTTGAGCTGCAGGAGCGACTGATCGAAGCGGAAGACCCCTATTTTGAGCTGAAAAATGGGGGTCTCAGGGCTCTAAAACGCTTGTTTGAGCTTGAAGGAGTGCTCGCACAGCTCACTTTCAATTTTAGCGAAGTTAGATATGCTTGATGGTCAGCTGCATGAAAAAGATGGGAGCTGTGCGACCAGTGGTTCAAAAGTTATGACCCGAGCCGTAAACAAGCTCAAAATGAGGTCCAAAACTGACGAAGTTGCTTCAGTTGGCTTGAAAGTTAACAAAGCTTGCTCGTAGAGCTTCCGGGATAAGCCCATTCGCTTCCTCGTGAAAAATAGGTCTTAGAACCACCTTAGATGAGCTTGCGCGACCCTTGGTTGAGCTGCAGGAGCGACTGATCGAAGCGGAAGACCCCTATTTTGAGCTGAAAAATGGGGGTCTCAGGGCTCTAAAACGCTTGTTTGAGCTTGAAGGAGTGCTCGCACAGCTCACTTTCAATTTTAGCGAAGTTAGATATGCTTGATGGTCAGCTGCATGAAAAAGATGGGAGCTGTGCGACCAGTGGTTCAAAAGTTATGACCCGAGCCGTAAACAAGCTCAAAATGAGGTCCAAAACTGACGAAGTTGCTTCAGTTGGCTTGAAAGTTAACAAAGCTTGCTCGTAGAGCTTCCGGGATAGGCCCATTCGCTTCCTCGTGAAAAATAGGTCTTAGAACCACCTTAGATGAGCTTGCGCGACCCTTGGTTGAGCTGCAGGAGCGACTGATCGAAGCGGAAGACCCCTATTTTGAGCTGAAAAATGGGGGTCTCAGGGCTCTAAAACGCTTGTTTGAGCTTGAAGGAGTGCTCGCACAGCTAACTTTCAATTTTAGCGAAGTTAGATATGCTTTATGGTCAGCTGCATGAAAAAGATGGGAGCTGTGCGACCAGTGGTTCAAAAGTTATGACCCGAGCCGTAAACAAGCTCAAAATGAGGTCCAAAACTGACGAAGTTGCTTCAGTTGGCTTGAAAGTTAACAAAGCTTGCTCGTAGAGCTTCCGGGATAGGCCCATTCGCTTCCTCGTGAAAAATAGGTCTTAGAACCACCTTAGATGAGCTTGCGCGACCCTTGGTTGAGCTGCAGGAGCGACTGATCGAAGCGGAAGACCCCTATTTTGAGCTGAAAAATGGGGGTCTCAGGGCTCTAAAACGCTTGTTTGAGCTTGAAGGAGTGCTCGCACAGCTCACTTTCAATTTTAGCGAAGTTAGATATGCTTGATGGTCAGCTGCATGAAAAAGATGGGAGCTGTGCGACCAGTGGTTCAAAAGTTATGACCCGAGCCGTAAACAAGCTCAAAATGAGGTCCAAAACTGACGAAGTTGCTTCAGTTGGCTTGAAAATTAACAAAGCTTGCTCGTAGAGCTTCCGGGATAAGCCCATTCGCTTCCTCGTGAAAAATAGGTCTTAGAACCACCTTAGATGAGCTTGCGCGACCCTTGGTTGAGCTGCAGGAGCGACTGATCGAAGCGGAAGACCCCTATTTTGAGCTGAAAAATGGGGGTCTCAGGGCTCTAAAACGCTTGTTTGAGCTTGAAGGAGTGCTCGCACAGCTCACTTTCAATTTTAGCGAAGTTAGATATGCTTGATGGTCAGCTGCATGAAAAAGATGGGAGCTGTGCGACCAGTGGTTCAAAAGTTATGACCCGAGCCGTAAACAAGCTCAAAATGAGGTCCAAAACTGACGAAGTTGCTTCAGTTGGCTTGAAAGTTAACAAAGCTTGCTCGTAGAGCTTCCGGGATAGGCCCATTCGCTTCCTCGTGAAAAATAGGTCTTAGAACCACCTTAGATGAGCTTGCGCGACCCTTGGTTGAGCTGCAGGAGCGACTGATCGAAGCGGAAGACCCCTATTTTGAGCTGAAAAATGGGGGTCTCAGGGCTCTAAAACGCTTGTTTGAGCTTGAAGGAGTGCTCGCACAGCTCACTTTCAATTTTAGCGAAGTTAGATATGCTTGATGGTCAGCTGCATGAAAAAGATGGGAGCTGTGCGACCAGTGGTTCAAAAGTTATGACCCGAGCCGTAAACAAGCTCAAAATGAGGTCCAAAACTGACGAAGTTGCTTCAGTTGGCTTGAAAGTTAACAAAGCTTGCTCGTAGAGCTTCCGGGATAAGCCCATTCGCTTCCTCGTGAAAAATAGGTCTTAGAACCACCTTAGATGAGCTTGCGCGACCCTTGGTTGAGCTGCAGGAGCGACTGATCGAAGCGGAAGACCCCTATTTTGAGCTGAAAAATGGGGGTCTCAGGGCTCTAAAACGCTTGTTTGAGCTTGAAAGAGTGCTCGCACAGCTCACTTTTAATTTTAGCGAAGTTAGATATGCTTGATGGTCAGCTGCATGAAAAAGATGGGAGCTGTGCGACCAGTGGTTCAAAAGTTATGACCCGAGCCGTAAACTCTGTAATTCGATTTTTCAGCTCGAAATTGCAGAAAAACAGCTGTTTAGGCATGAAGGAGTGCTCGCACAGCTAACTTTCAATTTTAGCGTAGAGAGCTCTGTGTGAGGGCTAGTTGGTGTAGAAAGCTCAGTCCAATCGGACCAGTGGTGTAAAAGTTATAGCGCTTTGGCTGAACTGCAATTTTGAGCTCAAAAAGTGACGAAGTTTAGAAGAATGAAATTTCGGGCAACAAAAAATTGTTCAATTTTAATATAATTATAACCGCTGGAAAGCCCTTGAGCATAGCTTTCTAATGGTATATTACAATTTTTTTTACTAAAATTAGTTTAGGTTCCAGCTCGAGTTAAAAATTGACTTTTGCTATTTTTTCAAAAAAAAAAAAAAATTTCACTTCAGTCTCTTGCATTTTTGGTCAACAAAAAATTGTGCGATTCACTTCGGGTAAAAAGCGTTGGAAAGTACATGGGCAGGGCTTTCCGGGCGTGTTTTCAAAAGTTATTTTGAGCAAAAATTGAGCAAATGGTGAGCATTTGAAAAAAAAAAAATTTTCCCCAGAAATACTCATTTAGGAGATTTCTGTGTATTATAGGGGGAGGGTAGTAGCGAGAATTTTCAAAAAAATTTTGAAAAATTTCAAAATTTTTGAAAATTTTTTTTTTACTTCCTAACCTCAAAAGCGTATCAGAAAGGCGTAATTTGATGAGACTTGACCACTGGTAAAGTATCATCGCTCGATTTCGCCTCAGTAAGGAGAACCATCCAAGGTTCGAAAAGAACGAAGGTCAGATAGTTTATAACTAGAAAGCAGAACCAAAACTGCCTTAAAGGCTTTGTGTAGTTGAGCAAAGTCTCTTCTCGAGAAGGCTAAGAAAAGCTTGAAAGTGAAGCAATCAGTCGTTGAGCTGTTTGTGAAAAGAAGGATTGGCTTTAGCTAAGGTGCTTCTAAGTACTGCGCATAACTATGAACCGGTGTAAACCAAATCATGCTTGGTGGCTCTTGCATGAGACTGGACTTGGTGCCCCAGTCAAAGTAGCTTGCTTATAGGTATGGTTGGATATGGTTAGCCGTATCAGCACCAGAGGTGCAACAACCGTGCTGTTTAACTAAGTGAGCTGTCGAGTTGAAGTCGTCTTGGTCTCAAAGAAACGTGCTTGGTGGCGCTTGCATAAGCCTGGACTTGGTGCCCCAGGAAAGACTTACTTATAGGTGTAGTTGGATATGGTTTACCGTATCAGTACCAATGGTGCACAACTATGCTGTTTAACTGAGTTAGTCAGAGGACGGCGTTTCCTAAGTCCTCTAGAGTCCAAGATTGCTTTAGCTCGTGAAGGTTCTAATCATGCTTGATGGCTCTTGCATGAGACTGAACTTGGTGCCCCAGTCAAAGTAGCTTGCTTATAGGTATGGTTGGATATGGTTAGCCGTATCAGCACCAGAGGTGCAACAACCGTGCTGTTTAACTAAGTGAGCTGTCGAGATGAAGTCGTCTTGGTCTCAAAGAAACGTGCTTGGTGGCGCTTGCATAAGCCTGGACTTGGTGCCCCAGGAAAGACTTACTTATAGGTGTAGTTGGATATGGTTTACCGTATCAGTACCAATGGTGCACAACTATGCTGTTTAACTGAGTTAGTCAGAGGACGGCCTTTCCTAAGTCCTCTAGAGTCCAAGACTTCTTTAGCTCGTGAAGGTTTAAAATGCTGATAGTAGTAGTTTGTGCGTGGGAAAGGTTGACCTTAGTGTGCCTTTCTGGAAAGGTAGCAGCTTGCAAATCAGGGTTCGGTTTGAAAAAGCTAGCTTCCGAAGTACTTTAAACTGATTGATCCTGTCAGTTGCCATATGCTTGTCTGAAAGACTAAGCCATGCATGTGTAAGTGAAACTTGCAAAAGTGAAACCGCGAATGGCTCATTAAATCAGTTACTATCTAAAAGTTGAGTTACCTGTCAGATGAATAACTGCGGTAACCCTGCAGCTAATGCATGCAGATTGCGTGACTCCGGTCGCGAACTTTTACAAGAATTCACCGAGCGACCTGCTAAGTACGGGCGCATACCGGATGAATCCAAAGTAACTGAAAGATCCCAGATGGCTTAGGCCGGGGGACGCAGCTTCCGAATTTCTGAGCTATCAACCTATGATGGTAGTGTAACGGACTACCATGGTTGTGACGGCTAACGGGGAATCAGGGTTCGATTCCGGAGAGGGAGCCTTAGAAACGGCTACCACATCCAAGGAAGGCAGCAGGCACGCAAATTACCCACTCTCCGCACGAGGAGGTAGTGACGAGAAATAATGATATGAGCCTTAATGGTTTGTAATCAGAATGGAAAGGATGCAAAAGCTCCTTTGATGATCGAGTAGAGGGCAAGTCTGGTGCCAGCAGCCGCGGTAATACCAGCCTCTACAAGCGTATGCAAAAGTTGCTGCGTTTAAAAAGCTCATAGTTGGATCTGTTTGAGTATAACGGTAACATGGTGGTTAGTTAACGCTTTCCACTCGTTACGCTCATCCTTCGCATCGAAGAAATACCTTGCACTTAAATGTGACGAGGTGTGGAAACGGTGTTTTCACTTTGAGAAAATTAGAGTGTTCAAAGCATCCTTTGGGATTGAATAATCAAGCATGGAATAATGGAGAATGACCCGCGTTTTACTGATGCCGGTGGCTAAAGTGCGGTAATGATTGAAAGGAACAGCCGGGGGCATTTGTATTGCTACGTTAGAGGTGAAATTCTTGGATCGTGGCAAGACAAACTACTGCGAAAGCATTTGCCAAGAATGTTTTCATTAATCAAGAACGAAAGTTAGAGTATTGAAGAGGATTAGATACCCTCGTAATTCTAACCATAAACTATACCAACTTACGATTTGTCAAAGTCTCTTCTGACTTGGCAAGAAATTAACCGGGAAACCAAAGTTTATTGGTTCCGGGGGAAGTATGGTTGCAAAATCGAAACTTAAAGGAATTGACGGAAGGGCACCACCAGGAGTGGAGCCTGCGGCTTAATTTGACTCAACACGGGAAATCTCACCAGGTCCAGACATCTTAAGGATTGACAGATTGATGATCTTTCATGATTATATGGGCGGTGGTGCATGGCCGTTCTTAGTTAGTGGAGTGATCTGTCTGGTTAATTCCGATAACGAACGAGATCTTGATCATCTAAATAGTGCCATTCTCGTTAGAGTATTGGTTACTTCTTAGAGGTACTATGTGCAATTAAATAGCACAAGTGAAGTGAGGCTATAACAGGTCTGTGATGCCCTTAGATGTCCTGGACTGCACGCGCGCTACACTGGTGAATTTAAATTGAGGGATAACCTTGGCCTATATGGTCCGGGTAATCACCTAAAATTCATGAGCGTGAAGGGGATCGAATGTTGTAACTTGCATTCGTGAACCAGGAATTCCTAGTACTCGGTAGTCAACAACTACTGGGGATTACGTCCCTGCCCTTTGTACACACCGCCCGTCGCTACTACTGATTGGATGTTTAAGCAAGAATTGCGGAAGCCCGTCGCTGAGACTTCGGTCCTGGCAATAGGTGGAAGCGGATCGAGCTTAATTGTCTAGAGGAAGTAAAAGTCGTAACAAGGTTTCCGTAGGGGAACCTGCGGAAGGATCAGTGACTAATGCCACTGTTTGAGCGAAGAGCCGGTCAGCTCATTAAATATGACCCGGTACGCAGTAGATCTTTTTGGAGATTTTGCTGAAAGGTGGTGGTGCATAATCAAGAAAGAGTCGGTGGTGCATGAGTGTAAGAGAGACGGTGGTGCATGAGACTGGGGATTGGCTCCCAGTCAAAGTAGCTTGCTCGGTGGTTGATGATAGCAAGAAAGAGTCGGTGGTGCATGAGAGTAAGAGAGACGGTGGTGCATGAGACTGGGGATTGGCTCCCAGTTAAAGTAGCTTGCTCGGTGGTTGATAATAGCAAGGAAGAGTCGGTGGTGCATGTGAGTAAGAGAGACGGTGGTGCATGAGACTGGGGATTGGCTCCCAGTTAAAGTAGCTTGCTCGGTGGTTGATAATAGCAAGGAAGAGTCGGTGGTGCATGATAGCATGATGTTCCTTCATGGTTCATCTAAGAGTTGGTCTAGCTAAGGTTAGATTGGCTCAAGGTAGTCCTTAATGGATCACCTTAGATTCCCGAAAGATAATTCAAAGAGAGTTGACCTGATGCAAGTTAGGTTAACTCAAGGTGATCCTTGTTGGTGATCCTTAGTATGATGGTGGTGCATTAGCAAGAAAAACGGTGGTGCATGATAGCTTGAGACTGGGGATGGGCTCCCAGTCAAAGTAGCTTGCTCGGTGTGGATGATAGCAAGTGAGAGTCAGTGGTGCATTATAGCAAGAGAGAAGGTAGCCAAATGTCTCGTCATTGTTGACGCCAAAATCAGGTAGCCAAATGCCTCGTCATTTTTGACGCCAAAAGCAGGTAGCCAAATGCCTCGTCATTTTTGACGCCAAAAGCAGGTAGCCAAATGCCTCGTCATTGTTGACGCCAAAAGCAGGTAGCCAAATGCCTCGTCATTGTTGACGCCAAAAGGAAGTCGCTCAAACTTGGGTATTCTGTTGATCAAAAAGCTGTTTAGATGGTAGCTTAGGAGTAACTTCTCCTAGATAAGCTTGTTTGTTGGTCGTTTAAACAGTGTACGATTTTCAGTTTGCTTTCGTTAGAGAAAGACTGAGGAAAGCGAAGGCCCGAATGCTTAAGAACAGGGTGATCTATGCTTGGGTAATCACACTTAGTACGAGAGGAACAGTGTGTTCAGTTCCCTGGTTTCAAGCGTCTGCCTGAGAAGGCGGATGCGAAGCTACAATTGATGACCTAAAGCGTAGATTGAATTGCTCTATCTGCATCATGAAAATTGCCTTTAATGGTTTAAATTGGCAGTATCAAGTATATTGATGCTGTTGACCCCGATGTCAGATAGGAATGCAATCCCCCATTGATGATGGGAGGTCGCTCGAACTTGGGTATTCTGTTGATCAAAGAGCTGTTTAGATGTAGTACCGGTGTGATACATGTGATTGCATTGAGAGAGCGTTTAAACAGTGTTCGATCTTCAGTTTGCCTTCGTAAGAGTAAGACTGAGAAAAGCGAGGGCCCAAACGCTCAAAAACAGGGTGATCTATGCTTGGGTAACACTTAGTACGAGAGGAACAGTGTGTTCAGTTCCCTGGTTTCAAGCGTCTGCCTGAGAAGGCGGATGCGAAGCTACAATTGATGACCTAAAGCGTAGATTGAATTGCTCTATCTGCATCATGAAAATTGCCTTTAATGGTTTAAATTGGCAGTATCAAGTATATTGATGCTGTTGACCCCGATGTCAGATAGGAATGCAATCCCCCATTGATGATGGGAGGTCACTCAAACTTGGGTATTCTGTTGATCAAAGAGCTGTTCAGATGTAGTACCGGTGTGATACATGTGATTGCATTGAGAGCGCGTTTAAACAGTGTTCGATCTTCAGTTTGCCGTTGTAAGAGAAAGACTGAGGAAAGCGAAGGCCCAAATGCTTAAGAACAGGGTGGTCCAGACAGCTCAAAGTCCGACTGCGGTTGGCTTTGTTCTAATCGAGTGAACACTTACTTTTGGAGAAATCCGATCGTAGGAGTGATCAGTCTTCGGATTGATCCGGTTCTTTTACTGGTGTATCTGTCAGATCCTTAGGGACTGGATAGAACACTTAAGCAAGTCGCTCGAACTTGGGTATTCTGTTGATCAAAGAGCTGTTCAGATGTAGTACCGGTGTGATACATGTGATTGCATTGAGAGAGCGTTTAAACAGTGTTCGATCTTCAGTTTGCCGTTGTAAGAGAAAGACTGAGGAAAGCGAAGGCCCAAATGCTTAAGAACAGGGTGGTCCAGACAGCTCAAAGTCCGACTGCGGTTGGCTTTGTTCTAATCGAGTGAACACTTACTTTTGGAGAAATCCGATCGTAGGAGTGATCAGTCTTCGGATTGATCCGGTTCTTTTACTGGTGTATCTGTCAGATCCTTAGGGACTGGATAGAACACTTAAGCAAGTCGCTCGAACTTGGGTATTCTGTTGATCAAAGAGCTGTTCAGATGTAGTACCGGTGTGATACATGTGATTGCATTGAGAGCGCGTTTAAACAGTGTTCGATCTTCAGTTTGCCGTTGTAAGAGAAAGACTGAGGAAAGCGAAGGCCCAAATGCTTAAGAACAGGGTGGTCCAGACAGCTCAAAGTCCGACTGCGGTTGGCTTTGTTCTAATCGAGTGAACACTTACTTTTGGAGAAATCCGATCGTAGGAGTGATCAGTCTTCGGATTGATCCGGTTCTTTTACTGGTGTATCTGTCAGATCCTTAGGGACTGGATAGAACACTTAAGCAAGTCGCTCGAACTTGGGTATTCTGTTGATCAAAGAGCTGTTCAGATGTAGTACCGGTGTGATACATGTGATTGCATTGAGAGCGCGTTTAAACAGTGTTCGATCTTCAGTTTGCCGTTGTAAGAGAAAGACTGAGGAAAGCGAAGGCCCAAATGCTTAAGAACAGGGTGGTCCAGACAGCTCAAAGTCCGACTGCGGTTGGCTTTGTTCTAATCGAGTGAACACTTACTTTTGGAGAAATCCGATCGTAGGAGTGATCAGTCTTCGGATTGATCCGGTTCTTTTACTGGTGTATCTGTCAGATCCTTAGGGACTGGATAGAACACTTAAGCAAGTCGCTCGAACTTGGGTATTCTGTTGATCAAAGAGCTGTTCAGATGTAGTACCGGTGTGATACATGTGATTGCATTGAGAGCGCGTTTAAACAGTGTTCGATCTTCAGTTTGCCGTTGTAAGAGAAAGACTGAGGAAAGCGAAGGCCCAAATGCTAAAAAACAGGGTGGTCGAGACAGCTCAAAGTCCGACTGCGGTTGGCTTTGTTCTAAATCAAACCAGTGCTAGATGGTCGAAAAACAACCTTCAACGGGGGATCACTAGGCTCGCTTTACGAGGAGGAGCACAGCTATATGTGTTAATTCAGTAAGAATCGCAAGATTTGTTTACTGACCTCTCTAACGCAAAAGGCGGTCTCAGCTTCGGCTGTTGATCGCGTCCGAATCAGGGTTATTTGAAATCGATTGAACGCTTACTTTTGGAGAAATCTGAGGGTAAGAGCGATCTGTCTTCGGATTGGTCCGTTCTTTTGCTGGTGTATCTACGAGATCCTTCGGGATTGGTTAGAACACTTAAATCAAGTCGCTCAAACTTGGGTATTCTGTTGATCAAAGAG
>NW_026971273.1:62780-105118 GCF_963678635.1 Symsagittifera roscoffensis | reverse complement strand
CCCTGAAGAAAAGCAAGGCGTCTTTTGATTGGCTGAAGAATGAGCAACAGCGAGCAACACCTATCTCCAAATTCAGTGTTCTGTGCTTGGATGAATCCAGAGAGTGACATCGAAATATCATAAACAAAAGTAAAACGAATCAATTGCCGAGGTCAAGTGGTGCAGCGAAAAAAACAAATCCCTTTATCTGAAGAAGAAATAACTAATTTGAGAAGGTTTCTCCGGTGATTGACCAATTCATCTACATTCAACGATTTAGGTTTATTCAAAATGTTAGCCGGAAAATGAGGAGATTATCTTCCCAAGCTAGTCTTAGTTTCCAAACGTCAGCCCGGAGTTCAAATGGACCTCAGCAGCAGTGATTTACCTGAAGAAGTTCAGAAATTAGTGAAAGAAAACTCAGTGAAGAAAATATTATATCATCAAAAAAAATGAATTCAGAAAAAAAATTAATACGTTTAAAAACCACCCATTTTCTTCCTCGATAAGAAACGGTTGATTTAGATAGATAGTCAGAGAGAGAGAGAAAAAAAATTGAGAACATGAATGTCTGAATTAGCAGATGATGAGCCTAATGCAACTATAGTTTTTGATTTTGTTTATGATCGAAATAACACCAAACAACAAACTTGGATTTTTTTTTATGCCACTTCAAATCAGAAGTAATTTTTTATGTCTCAAATTATTATAAATTTAACTTTCCTAAGCTTTTGTATCTTTAAACTTTCTTTAACGCAACTAAGCTGCGAAAAAACATCAGTTTGGTTTTCCATCTTGTCTGGTTTATTTGGGTACGTGCTACCAAACTCAAGGACATGAATAAAATTTTTGATACGTCAACAAGACTGTTTATGGCATTTGTAGGACCT
This sequence comes from Symsagittifera roscoffensis, assembly GCF_963678635.1. Classification (NCBI taxonomy): domain Eukaryota; kingdom Metazoa; phylum Xenacoelomorpha; order Acoela; family Convolutidae; genus Symsagittifera; species Symsagittifera roscoffensis. The sequence continues at coordinate 104,249 of NW_026971273.1, read as the reverse complement.
TCGGAATCAGGAAAAACAGAATTAATTTTCAAATTATTGAAAATGAGAACTTTTTATTCCAAATTTGGAAGTGTGTTATTTTTTACAAAGACATACAACCTAAAGTTAGAGAAGAGTTGAACGCTCGCAGAGTTCAAATAGAATTTGTAAAAAATGATGTATTCGATCGTTTGAGAAACATTGAAAACCTTCTGTCAGTGGTTGATGACTGTGTTTGTTAGTGTTCTGTTAGTGTTTGTTCTTTTTGCAGCGAAAAGAACAAATCATTTTATATGAAGTAGAATTAACTATTTTGAGATGGTTTCTCCCGGTGATCGACCAATTCATCTACTTTCAACGATTCAAGTTTCTTCAAATTGTTAGCCTAAAGTGCCATGCGAAGAAATATACAATGATAAAATCTTTTTTTACACTAGCAACAGCAGGATGACACAAGGGCTTAGATGTTATTTATGTCAAACATAATTTATTCCAACAAAGTCGATGGTCACGAACTATTAATTTGAAGAATACATCTCACATCCTTTTATTCAAATCACCTGGTGATTTCCAGCAACTTGATCACCTCGGAAGGCAACTTAATGCACCCAAGTTCTTACGTCAATCGTTTGAACTGGCTACAAAGGACTGCTTTGGACATCTATCAATAGGTTTAGGTCCCCGAATGTCTGTCTCAGATACTGTTCAAACATCATACCACCTGTCCGTCAATTTTCTTTTTACCAATAGATAAGGCAGAAGTGACCTCCATCACAAATGAATTCGGAAAAATTATCTATTCTTTAGCACGTGGTACAATTAAATCCAAGTCAACTACGGAGCTTTTTTATAGAAAATCATCAAATTTTCAAGTTATATCAGCCATTTGCGAATGCTTGCTCAATGTATTGAAGGGTAATGTGCCTGTTAGTATTCCAATTGTTAATAATTTCGAAGAAATTTATAAGATTATAATCAATCGAAAAAAAACGAAACTCGAAAAAAAATTAGCTGTTATTTTGATTAAACAAGGATTCTATCTAATCAGACATTTTTTTAAATTTTGCTTCAAGTTTTTAACAGCATAAAAATGACAGCACAAGAGTTTTTTCTAATTCTGAAGCATATTTTTATTAGAGAACAACCCCATGCAGCGCAAAATTAGCTTGACGACTCAATCAAATTTAAAAAACCGCAACATTCATACTTGAATTGATTAAGACCCCTAAATGCAACAACAATTAATTTTCCAATAAAACCAACACCGAAACACTTATCAATGCCACAGCAGACAACAATCAACAAGAACAAGCTCTCCTTCTCACTGAAAATGAGGGAAAGGAACTGGAAACAAGTACTGAGCTTAATGGAGCTTTATCCACTGAACGTATTATGTTACAGGACAACTCATGGACAAAACAAAGTTAAGCGATCAAAAAAAATCTGGAAATTACTAAAAAGTCAGAGCGAGTCACAATAAACAAAGAAAAAGAAGAGCTTTCCGTTGATAAAATTCAACCGGTCTTAAGGCATCAGTTTTTTTGGTACAATTTACAACAATAAAGTAAAAAATTGTAAAAGCTTTCATACTGATTTTGAGGTATCTCAAACTTGACGAAAAGTTGGTTATGAACAACTACGCCAAAGTCGCGGTTCAGACAATGACTAAGGAACAAGTTCAACAACGGCAAAAAGTTCGAATTCCCACAAAATCCCCATCAACAGCTAGAGCCAACCATTCTACCAAAAAACCATCAACAAGTTCTGGCTCAAAAAGCATTAAAAGACGCAAAACCAGAAGGACTGTTGCAGACGTTGAAAGAGAACAGTCAGCGCAAAAAAAAAACAAACGAGAAGAAGGCGCAGAAGAAGAAGACTCTGAATTGTACGGAATGCTCAATAACGATTCAGATTCTGCAACGACAGAGAAGACGAAGACGAAAACAAAAAAAGGCCATATTACACCAGCTGAAGAAAAACTATTGAAAACTAATTTTACAAGTAAAGGTCCAGCTTTCTGCAAGTAAAGGTCCACCTTACGACCGCCGGAAAACTCTGACCGCCGTAAATATTTTCTTCTCTGTTTTTCTTTCTGGTAAAATGATATAAACTATGATGTTGACATTATACTAAGACCATATTGAGGTCTTTTTGGCAGAGACAATTCTCCATTGGATAAATACCTGAATGATGCAAAAATATTACGACTGCATGCAATTTTACACGATGCCGCGGGAATTGTCCACAATATTTATAACACAGGTCTCACTTACTGTTATATGCTACCATGGAAATGTAACAACAGCCTGATTGGTCACATGAGTGGTTTTAGGTTCTTTTATATGTTAAACTGACAAAACCAATTCCTATTAATTATTAGAATGCTGAAGGAAAGATCAGTCGTGCTAGACTTGGAAAGATTCCGTTGTAGGAAAAATATTTTTATAGTAAAAGAACTAGCCATTACAACTTCTGATTACAAGGATTTTTTTATTTTTCTACCTCCAGCCAGTTTCAATTCAATTTCTATTTCTGATCAAAAAGCATGCAACTGTTTGACGAAAAACTTGCACAAATTCCCTGGGAAAGCGGTGATTATTTTTATTTAAATCTCAATTGGATTATTCAAAGTTTTGTTTTGAGAAACCCTAACGCCATCTTTTACGCTGAAGGAAAAGAAAAGGCTGATCTTCTGGCAAAGCATTTGGATCGAAAAGATGTGAATCTTGATGAATTGGGTTGGCCGAGAATTTAAAATTCACATTTCAAAAAATTATCCAGCTTGCAAAAGACATTCACATCATAACCACTCCAGGAATCACTGCGCCCTGAAGAAAAGCAAGGCGTCTTTTGATTGGCTGAAGAATGAGCAACAGCGAGCAACACCTATCTCCAAATTCAGTGTTCTGTGCTTGGATGAATCCAGAGAGTGACATCGAAATATCATAAACAAAAGTAAAACGAATCAATTGCCGAGGTCAAGTGGTGCAGCGAAAAAAACAAATCCCTTTATCTGAAGAAGAAATAACTAATTTGAGAAGGTTTCTCCGGTGATTGACCAATTCATCTACATTCAACGATTTAGGTTTATTCAAAATGTTAGCCGGAAAATGAGGAGATTATCTTCCCAAGCTAGTCTTAGTTTCCAAACGTCAGCCCGGAGTTCAAATGGACCTCAGCAGCAGTGATTTACCTGAAGAAGTTCAGAAATTAGTGAAAGAAAACTCAGTGAAGAAAATATTATATCATCAAAAAAAATGAATTCAGAAAAAAAATTAATACGTTTAATAACCACCCATTTTCTTCCTCGATAAGAAACGGTTGATTTAGATAGATAGTCAGAGAGAGAGAGAAAAAAAATTGAGAACATGAATGTCTGAATTAGCAGATGATGAGCCTAATGTAACTATAGTTTTTGATTTTGTTTATGATCGAAATAACACCAAACAACAAACTTGGATTTTTTTTTATGCCACTTCAAATCAGAAGTAATTTTTTATGTCTCAAATGATTATAATTTTAACTTTCCTAAGCTTTTGTATCTTTAAACTTTCTTTAACGCAACTAAGCTGCGAAAAAACATCAGTTTGGTTTTCCATCTTGTCTGGTTTATTTGGGTACGTGCTACCAAACTCAAGGACATGAATAAAATTTTTGATACGTCAACAAGACTGTTTATGGCATTTGTAGGACCTTCGGAATCAGGAAAAACAGAATTAATTTTCAAATTATTGAAAATGAGAACTTTTTATTCCAAATTTGGAAGTGTGTTATTTTTTACAAAGACATACAACCTAAAGTTAGAGAAGAGTTGAACGCTCGCAGAGTTCAAATAGAATTTGTAAAAAATGATGTATTCGATCGTTTGAGAAACATTGAAAACCTTCTGTCAGTGGTTGATGACTGTGTTTGTTAGTGTTCTGTTAGTGTTTGTTCTTTTTGCAGCGAAAAGAACAAATCATTTTATATGAAGTAGAATTAACTATTTTGAGATGGTTTCTCCCGGTGATCGACCAATTCATCTACTTTCAACGATTCAAGTTTCTTCAAATTGTTAGCCTAAAGTGCCATGCGAAGAAATATACAATGATAAAATCTTTTTTTTACACTAGCAACAGCAGGATGACACAAGGGCTTAGATGTTATTTATGTCAAACATAATTTATTCCAACAAAGTCGATGGTCACGAACTATTAATTTGAAGAATACATCTCACATCCTTTTATTCAAATCACCTGGTGATTTCCAGCAACTTGATCACCTCGGAAGGCAACTTAATGCACCCAAGTTCTTACGTCAATCGTTTGAACTGGCTACAAAGGACTGCTTTGGACATCTATCAATAGGTTTAGGTCCCCGAATGTCTGTCTCAGATACTGTTCAAACATCATACCACCTGTCCGTCAATTTTCTTTTTACCAATAGATAAGGCAGAAGTGACCTCCATCACAAATGAATTCGGAAAAATTATCTATTCTTTAGCACGTGGTACAATTAAATCCAAGTCAACTACGGAGCTTTTTTATAGAAAATCATCAAAATTTCAAGTTATATCAGCCATTTGCGAATGCTTGCTCAATGTATTGAAGGGTAATGTGCCTGTTAGTATTCCAATTGTTAATAATTTCGAAGAAATTTATAAGATTATAATCAATCGAAAAAAAAACGAAACTCGAAAAAAAATTAGCTGTTATTTTGATTAAACAAGGATTCTATCTAATCAGACATTTTTTAAAATTTTGCTTCAAGTTTTTAACAGCATAAAAATGACAGCACAAGAGTTTTTTCTAATTCTGAAGCATATTTTTATTAGAGAACAACCCCATGCAGCGCAAAATTAGCTTGTCGACTCAAATTTAAAAAACCGCAACATTCATACTTGAATTGATTAAGACCCCTAAATGCAACAACAATTAATTTTCCAATAAAACCAACACCGAAACACTTATCAATGCCACAGCAGACAACAATCAACAAGAACAAGCTCTCCTTCTCACTGAAAATGAGGGAAAGGAACTGGAAACAAGTACTGAGCTTAATGGAGCTTTATCCACTGAACGTATTATGTTACAGGACAACTCATGGACAAAACAAAGTTAAGCGATCAAAAAAAATCTGGAAATTACTAAAAAGTCAGAGCGAGTCACAATAAACAAAGAATAAGAAGAGCTTTCCGTTGATAAAATTCAACCGGTCTTAAGGCATCAGTTTTTTTGGTACAATTTACAACAATAAAGTAAAAAATTGTAAAAGCTTTCATACTGATTTTGAGGTATCTCAAACTTGACGAAAAGTTGGTTATGAACAACTATGCCAAAGTCGCGGTCCAGACAATGACTAAGGAACAAGTTCAACAACGGCAAAAAGTTCGAATTCCCACAAAATCCCCATCAACAGCTAGAGCCAACCATTCTACCAAAAAACCATCAACAAGTTCTGGCTCAAAAAGCATTAAAAGACGCAAAACCAGAAGGACTGTTGCAGACGTTGAAAGAGAACAGTCAGCGCAAAAAAAAACAAACGAGAAGAAGGCGCAGAAGAAGAAGACTCTGAATTGTACGGAATGCTCAATAACGATTCGGATTCTGCAACGACAGAGAAGACGAAGACGAAAACAAAAAAAGGCCATATTACACCAGCTGAAGAAAAACTATTGAAAACTAATTTTACAAGTAAAGGTCCAGCTTTCTGCAAGTAAAAGTCCACCTTACGACCGCCGGAAAACTCTGACCGCCGTAAATATTTTCTTCTCTGTTTTTCTTTCTAGTAAAATGATATAAACTATGATGTTGACATTATACTAAGACCATATTGAGGTCTTTTTGGCAGAGACAATTCTCCATTGGATAAATACCTGAATGATGCAAAAATATTACGACTGCATGCAATTTTACACGATGCCGCGGGAATTGTCCACAATATTTATAACACAGGTCTCACTTACTGTTATATGCTACCATGGAAATGTAACAACAGCCTGATTGGTCACATGAGTGGTTTTAGGTTCTTTTATATGTTAAACTGACAAAACCAATTCCTATTAATTATTAGAATGCTGAAGGAAAGATCAGTCGTGCTAGACTTGGAAAGATTCCGTTGTAGGAAAAATAATTTTATAGTAAAAGAACTAGCCATTACAACTTCTGATTACAAGGATTTTTTTATTTTTCTACCTCCAGCCAGTTTCAATTCAATTTCTAATTCTGATCAAAAAGCATGCAACTGTTTGACGAAAAACTTGCACGAATTCCCTGGGAAAGCGGTGATTATTTTTATTTAAATCTCAATTGGATTATTCAAAATTTTGTTTTGAGAAACCCTAACGCCATCTTTTACGCTGAAGGAAAAGAAAAGGCTGATTTTCTGGCAAAGTATTTGGATCCAAAAATTTTGAACCTTGATCAATTGGGTTGGCCGAGAATCGAAAATTTACGTTTTAAAAAAAAATCCAGAGGCAATAAACATTCACATCATAACCACTCCAGGAATCACTGTGCCCTGAAAAAAAATCGAGGCGTTTTTTGATTTGCTGAATAACGAGCAACAGCGAAAGACTAGCGAAATTGGAGACGTACCTATCTCCAAATTCAGTTTTATGTGCTTGGATGAATCCAGAGAGTGACATCAAAATATTTTTAGCAGGAGTAGAACGAATCGATTGTCGAGGTCAAGTGGTGCAGCGAAAAGAACAAATCACTTTATCTGAAGAAGATTCAACTACTTCGAGAAAGTTTCTCCCTTTGATTGACCAATTCATCTACTTCCAACGATTAAAGTTTATTCAAAATGTTAGCCAGCAAACGAGGAGCTTAACTTCCCAAGCTGTTCTTAGTACCCAAACGTCAGCCCCGAGTTCAAATGGACCTCAGTAGCAGTAATTTACCTGAAGAAGTTGAGAAATTAGTAAAAGAAAACTCAGTGAAGAAAATCATATATCATGTAAAAACTAAGAATGTCCCCGCCAATTATGTGGTGGAAATGTATGACAAAATGAAAATGATACTGCTAAAGTTTACAGTGGTTATACTCGATACGAGATTTTTCAGTGTTCAGAAAAATAAAAACTAAGTTTGCCAGCCACCCATTTTTCTTCCTCAATAAGAAGCGGTTGATATAGATACATAGTCAGTTAGAGAGAAACAAATTGAAAATACGAATGTCTGAAATGGCAGATGATGACCTGATGCAACTATAGTTACTGATTTTGTTTATGATCAAAATAACACCGAACAAAAATCTTGGAACTTTTGTTTTGATGCCACTGTCCACAGATCAGAAGTTTTTTTATGTCTCAAATGATTATATTTTTAACTTTACTAAACTTTTGTATCTATAAACTTTCTTTGACGCAACTAAAATGTGAAGAAACATCATTTTGGTTTTCCATATTGTCTGGTTTAGTTGAGTACGTGCAACCAAACTCAAGGATAAGAATAAAGTTATTTATACGTCGACAAGTGTTTGTGGCAGTTGTTGGACCTTGGGGATCAGTAAAAATAGAATTTCTTTTCGATTTATTGAAAAGGAGATCTTTTTAACTCAAATTTGGAAGAGTGTTATTTTTTACGAAGGTATTCAAAATTTAGTTATGGACGAGTTGAACGCTCGCAGAATTCAAATAGACTTTGTAAAAATTGCTGGATTCGATCGTTTGAGAAATATTGAAATATTTCCATAATGTCTGGTTTAGTTGGGTACGTGCAACCAAACTCAAGGATAAGAATAAAGTTATTTATAAGTCGACAAGTGTTTATGGCAGCTGTAGGACCTTGGGGATCAGTAAAAGTAGAATTAATTTTCGAATTATTGAAAAGGAGATCTTTAAAACCCAAATTTGGAAGAGTGTTATTTTTTACAATGATATTCAAGATTTAGTTAGGGACGAGTTGAACGCTCGCAGAATTCGAATACAATTTGTAAAAATTGCTGGATTCGGTCGTTTGAGAAATATTGAAATTGTTCTGATAGTGTTTGATGACTGTGTTTGTTAGTGTTCTGTTAGTGTTTGTTCCTTTTTTGCAGCGAAAAAAAAATCACTCTATCTGAAAAACAATTACCTATTTTGAGAAGGTTTCTCCCAGTGATTGATTGACCAATTCATCTACTTTCAACAAATCAAATTTGTTCAAAACGTTAGCCAGAAATCTTCCCAAGCTGGTCCTAGTGCCCAAACGTCAGCCCGGAGTTCAAATGGACCTCAGCAGCAGTGATTTACCTGAAGAAGTTCAGAAATTATTAGAAGAAAACTCAGTGAAGAAAATCATATATCATGTAAAACTAAGAATTTCCCAGCCACTTATGTAGTGGAAATGTGAGACAAAATGAAATTGATACTACTAATGTTTACAGTGGTTATACTCGATACGAGAATTTATAATGTTCAGAAAAATAAATAATAAGTTTCATGACCACCCATTTTTCTTCCTCAATAAGAATTGGTTGATATAGATAGATAGTCAGAGAGAGAGAGAGAGAGAAAATTGAAAACTTGAAAATCTGAAATAGCACTATAGTTACTGATTTTGTTTATGATCGAAATAACACCGAACAAAAATCTTGGAAAATTTGTTTTGAAGCCAGTTTTCCCACATCAGAATTAGTTTTTATGTCTCAAATGATTATAGTTATAACTTTACTAAGCTTTTGTATCTATAACTTTTCTTTGACGCAACTAAGCTGTGAAAAATACATCATTTTGGATTTTTGAATTGTCTGGTTTAGTTGGCTATGTATTACCAAACTCAGGGATAAGAAAAAAACTATTGATACGTCGACAAGTCTGTTTATGAAGTTTTAGGACCTTTGGGATCAGGAAAAAACAAAATTAATTTTCAAATTATTGAAAAGGAGAACTTTTTATCCCAAATTTGGAAGAGTGTTCTCTTTTTAAAGACATTCAACCTATAGTTAGGGACGAGTTAAACGCTCGCAGAAATCAAAGAGATTTTGTAAAAACTGATAGATTCGATCAATTGAGAAACATTTGAAACATTATGTTAATGTTTGATAACTCTGTTTGTTAGTGTTCTGTTAGTTTTTGTTCTTCTTGGAGCGAAAAGAACAAATCACTTTATCTGAAGAAGAATTAATTTCTTTGAGAAGGTTTCTCCCCATGATTGACAAATTCATAAACTTTCAACGATTCAAATTTATTCAAAAGGTTAGCCAGCAAACGAGGATTTTATCTTCCCAAGCTAATCTTAGCACCCAAACGTCAGCCTGGAGTTCAAATGTCTCGCAAAATTCAAATAGAATTTGTAAAAGTTGCTGGATTCGATCGTTTGAGAAATATTGAAATTGTTCTGTTAGTGTTTGTTCCTTTTTTGCAGCGAAAAAAAAAACAAATCACTCTATCTGAAAAAAAAATTAACTATTTTGAGAAGGTTTCTCCCAGTGATTGATTGACAAATTCATCTACTTTCAACAAATCAAGTTTGTTCAAAACGTTAGCCAGAAATCTTCCCAAGCTGGTCTTAGTACCCAAACGTCAGCCCGGAGTTCAAATGGACCTCAGCAGCAGTGATTTACCTGAGGAAGTTCAGAAACTATTAGAAGAAAAGTCAGTGAAGAAAATCATATATCATGTGTAAACTAGTATGTCCCAGCCTAATATGTAGTGGAAAAACATGACCAAATGAAAATGATACTACTAAGGTTTACAGTGGTTATACTCGATACGAGATTTTTTTACTGTTCAGAATAATAAATAATAAGTTTCAAAACCACTCATTTTTCTTCCTGATATAGATAGATTGATATAGATAAAGATAGATTGTCAGAGAGAGAGAGAGAGAGAGAGAGAAAGAAAAAATGAAAACCTGAAAGTCTGAAATAGCAGATGATGAGCCTGATGCACTTATAGTTACTGATTTTGTTTATGATCGAAAAAACACCAAACAAAAATCTTGGAATTTTTTTTGATGCCATTGTTCCCAGTTCAGAAGTAGTTTTTATGTCTCAAATGAGTATAGTTTCAACTTTACTAAACTTTTGTATCTATAAACTTTCTTTGACGCAACTAAGCTGTGAAGAAATATCAGTTAGGTTTTCCATAATGTCTGGTTTACTTGGGTACGTGCTACCAAACTCAAGGACATGAAAAAAATATTTGATACGTCAACAAGACTGTTTATGGCATTTGTAGGACCTTCGGAATCAGGAAAAACAGAATTAATTTTCAAATTATGGAAAATTCAGAACTTTTTATTCCAAACTTGGAAGATTGTTATTATTTACAAAGATATACAACCTAAAGTTAGAGAAGAGTTGAACGCTCGCAGAGTTCAAATTGAATTTGTAAAAAAAGATGAAATCGATCGTTTGAGAAACATTGCAAACCTTCTGTTAGTGGTTGATGACTGTGTTTGTTAGTGTTCTGTTAGTGTTTGTTCTTTTTCCAGCGAAAAGAACAAATCATTTTATCTGAAGTAGAATTAACCACTTTGAGATGATTTCTCCCAGTAATTGACCAATTCAGCTACTTTCAACGTTTCAAGTTTCTTCAAATTGTTAGCCTAAAGTGCCATGCGAAGAAATAACAATGATAAAGATTTTTTTACACTAGCAACAGCAGGATGACACAAGGGCTTAGATGTTATTTATGTCAAACATAATTTATTCCAACAAAGTCGATGGTCACGAACTATTAGTTGGAGAATAAGTCTCACATCCTTTTATTCAAATCACCTAGTGATTTTCAGCAACTTGATCACCTCGGAAGGCAACTTAATGCACCCAAAACTTTACGACAATCGTTTGAACTGGCTACAAAGGACTGCTTTGGACATCTATCAATAGATTTAGATCCACGAATATCTGTCTCAGATACTGTTCAAACATAATACCACCTGTGCGTCAATTTTCTATTTACCATTAGATAAGGCAGAAGTGACCCCAATCACAAATGAACTCGGACAAATTATCTATTCTGCAGCACGTGGTACAATTGAATCCAAGTCAACTACGGACCTTTTTTTTTTTAGAAAATCATCAAATTATCAAGTTATATCAGTCGTTTGCGAATGCTTGCTCAATGTATTAAAGGGTAATGTGCCTGTTAGCATTCCAAATCTTAATAATTTCGAAGAAACATAAAGATTCTTATCAATCCAAAAACGATTCTTGAAAAAAATCAGCTGTTATATTGATTAAACAAGGAATTTATCTAATCAGAAATATACATTTTTTTTGCTTCAAGTATTTGACATCACAAAAAAGACAGCACAAGAGTTTGTTCTGATTCCGAGGCATTTTTTTTTTCCGATGACAACTCAATCAAATATAAAAAACCGCAACTATCATACTTGAATCGATTAAGATACCTAAACTAGTCCTCAACAACAAATCCTCCAGTTAAACCAACCACCAAAACACTTATCAATGCCACAGCAGACAACAATCAACAAAAACAAGCTCTCTTTCTCAATGAAAATGAGGGAAATAAACTGGAAACAATCATTGAGCTTAACGACGCTTTATCAACTGAACGTATTTTGTTACAATTACAACTCATGGACAAAAACAAACTTAAGCGAGCATAAAAAACTCTGAAAACTTTTAAAAAGTTGGAGTTAGTCAAAATAAACAAAAAAAATGGAGAGCTTTACGTTGATAAAGTTCCAATCGGTCTTATGGCATCAGTTTTTTTGTATGATATACAACAACAAACTAAAAAATTGTACAACCCTGCTTTCATACTGATTTTAAGGACTCTCAAACTTGACCAACAGTTGGTTATGAACAAGTATGCCAAAGTCGCGGTTCAGTCAACGACTACGGAACAAGTTCAACAACAGCGAAGAATTCGAGGTCCCACAATATCCCCATCAATAGCTACAGCCAACCATTTTCCCAGAAAATTATCGACAAGTTCTAGCTCAAAAAGCATTAAAAGACGCAAAACCAGAAGGACTGTTGCAGACAGTGAAAGAGAACAGTCAGCGCAAAAAACCAAACTAAACGAAGACTCTGAACAGTACGGAACGTTCAATAACGATTCAGATTCTGCAACGACAGAGAAGACGAAGATAAAAACAAAAAAAAACAAGATTACACCAGCTGAAGAATAACAATTGAAAACTAAATTTACAAGTAAAGATCCAGCATTGTTGGCAGTCTACAGAAATCTAAAGAGGAATCAAAAATTTCACGAAGTAAATCAAAACATTTATTATATACAGATCCTGCATCTACAAATTATCGAACAGTTCGTCGCAAAATACCACGCCTCAAAGTGATAGCTTATGACTTAGACGAAATATGGTCAATTGACCTAGCAAATGTTGATAAACTTGCAGATTAAAACAAAAACATTAAATATTTTGTGAATGCAGTGGATTGCATGTCCCGCTGTCTACGTGTACAGCCATTGAAATCAAGTAATGCTACCTCAACTGCGGAAGCATTCAAACGAATGATAGAAACAAAACAGCCACAAAAAGTCTGGGTAGATAAAGGCACAGATCTCAAGGGGTCATTGAAAACTTCATGTGAGAAAAATGGCATCAAAACATACACATCTTGAGGTTGAAAATAAGTCTGTTTTCGTCGAGAGGAACATTCGATCACTAAAAAGTTTAATTTATAAGTATTTGAAGGACAAATGGACCTACTCTTATATCGATAAGCTTCAAGATTTTGTCAGCACAAAAAATTTGAAACGAACCGCGTCATCAAGTTAGCCCCCAATAAAATGACAAAAAGGATGTTCCAAGTCTAATTTAATTAAAAGTGCAACAATCGTTGAAACTAGTTCGTCGACCAAAGCTCTACGTTGGCAATTTTGTGAGAATAGAAAAATTGACATCCCTTTTCGAAAAGGTTATAAACAATCCTTCACTGACGAAGTTTTTGAATTAGTTGACATACCAACAAGGAAACCACCGACTAACAATCTTATCGACGCTGATAATGAACCAATAGAGGGTAAATTTCATGAGCCCGAACTAATCAGAGTATTGGAAAAGGAAGGGTCAATCTTAACAATGTCTAGCAATTTTGGAGGTGACAGAGACTCCTTTAGTATTACTTTGGTTTCAACAACCTCAACAAATGTCTGCATTGACAACTCACTAGCGATTTTTAAAAATCTGCTGAGTGAAAATACCGATCTGCAAGGCGAATGGAGAGTTGCATTGACAGAAATAACGGTTCACATTCTTTTTAACGATGTAACAGATACTGAAATAGTGTACTACAAAAAGACAAAGTTAAAGCGAGTCTTAAAGTGGCAATAGAAAAATTATCTAGACCATATGTTGGAGAGAAAACTGAAAAGTGATAATAACAAAATCGATAATTTCAGTTATAGCATCGACCCCATAACCAATCATCTTTCAATGTGGATGCATCATTGGGAAGGCATTACCTTTGAGAGCCCACAAAATCCTAGTATTTCAGGTTTCAGAGGTATAAAAGATGAAACGGAGTAGCATGTGGGCTATTAAGAGCCCAGTCAAATCCATAGCACTCTCACATCGCAAAACCTCATTTCCGACTACCCTGTTGATATCACTGCTGGAACCCAAATGATGTTTATCTACATGGATATATTTCTTTATCAGATTGTGGCTGACACCAAAGCACGGTTGCTCAGAGTCATTGATACTAATCGACGAGTGAAAAATGGTTACGTTTGCAGCATCGAACCAAATCATCGCAAAGTTCTCAGCAACTTTGATTATAAAAAATTATTCGTGAATGAAATCCAGAGCCTTGCGGTAAACCTACGAAGAGAAACCAGTAGACTTGTACCATCTGCGGGAGGAGAAGGAAAAGTTGTTTTGACTTTAAATTTTCGAAAAGTTTTCTGATTAAATTTTGGAGGCCTTCTATTATAATCAAGCGACCATGACTGAGAAGTGGGACATTACAGACAGCGGGATACTCTGGCTATGAGTATTGGATGAGTAGCACTTCCGTTCGCTCGGAAATTTGTAGTACCAGCAGCCAAACGTATTGGAAAAGGATTACTTGTTCAAGCAGCACCCGAATTATAAGATATAGTATCCAGGAAGAAAACTCCGAAACAAGCCATGAAAAACACAGTAAAAAAACAATCAAAAAACAAGTTGATGCTGGACGCAGCAAGTCCCGTATGAGCAGAAAACGGAAGACAGCAACAACAACAACAACAAGAAAAAGAAAACAAAAGTTCTCATTCCAAAGAAAGGAACTCCACTGAGAAGCCACTCCATTTGTTTCACCAAATCATGAAATGATTTCCAATTTTTTACCAACTGAAGCAACTCCTCTGTTTGAAAAGCCTCCTCCACTCGTTACATTTGAAAAAGCATTCACTCAAAAAATTTAGTCCATCTCATTCACCTGATGGTCCTATGCTCGATTTTGAAATTTTAGGAGATAGAAACAACTGCATCGATCTTCAACGAACTCACTTGGGGATTGTAGCATGCGCTGTTCAAAATAATTGTATTGTTCTGCGAGCTCATGCTACAAAGACAGCACAACAAATTACACCATATTTGGTTAATAATCCACTTTCATCTTTATTTTCCGAATGCACAATGTCCTTGAATGGAGAAAAATTTCAACAACTAATGCCAATTTTGCCCATAAGAGTTTCATTGAGACCGAATTTTCACACGGTAATGATGCAAAAAAACATGGCTTGCTCGTCAAGGTTATTAATATGAAGAAAATCCATCAGGTTTTGATAGTGCTAATTGGCAAATTGAAGATGTCGCGGAACGCAAGCGAACCGTAGCTGCATCAAGCGAATTCCGTTTATTTGGTAAAATTGCCTGTTGTTTTTTTTATGTAACAAACATCTTATCAGCGGTGTTACAATCAGACTGTCTCTGAGACGATCTGCTAATCACTTTGTTTTTTTGTCCGAGCAACCTAATAAACATTACCAAGTTCAGATCACAGAGGCGAACCTATACGTGCGCAAAAAGACAGTAACAGAACTTGTACTATCATCGATAGAAAAACTCTGTTGAGAACACCCGCAAAATACATTTATTTTGAAGTTATACCGAGAACTTTTTTCGCCTCGACTGGTGTGCAAAGCTGGCGACAAGAAGACGTTTTTGCCAAGGAGCCATTTCGTCGAATGATTTTGGCAATGAGCTCGAATACAGCATACCTGGAAACTAACCGAACAAACCCGTTCCATTATGAAAAGTTTCAGCTGAATGAAATCATTGTTTAATGAAACGGTCTACCCATTGCAGGTACTCCTGTTTCAACGACTGATAACAAACGAATATACTATAACACATTTGAAACTTCAGACTTTGTTTTTAACAATACTCTTGGATTCAGTTTGGCTAGTTATCACAATCATTATTTTATGGCAATTGATCTCACATCTACTCAGGAGGCTTCAAATGACTTTATTCATCCTGAATTGACCAATTGCACCATTTTAGTAGAGCTGAAGTTTGAGGCACTGCTGGTGGAAAATATGGAGTTAATTTCCATGGGACAGCGTAGATCAACAGTTTACATGCAAATAATCTCATAATTTGAGTCGGAAAAAATGGACAATCAACAGAGTACAGAGCTAATTAACCAATGCAAGCATTTGAAACATCTATTTTGAGGTATTTTTCCAGCTAACTTAGTAATTAGAACAATATTGAAACGCGACAATTATTTTATGATAGTGAACACATCCAATCCAGACCAGCCAGGAACTCACTGGTTACTATTCGTTCAAGCTGGTGGTCAAATTTTCTTTAAAGACCATCTTGGACAAGGACTACACAATTATCCTCATGTTTACAAATACATGAGATGTTCTATCCATGAAGAAAACCAAATACTGATGAATAAGCCAATCCAATCAGCGAACTCGGTTTTGTGTGAACTTTATTGTATTTATGTTGCTCATGTTATAATTTTATCCAAAATTCCTATAGGTTTCAAAGTAATCGACTATGACATGATGCGTTTCGCTAATCATATGACGTTATAATTTTGTTATACTGGTGATTTTCTGTAATGATTTATAATTGACTTTTTTTCCAAACGTTTTTTTTGCTAGAACACTTGCCTTTGGCGCTATCGCAGGCTCTAAAAATCTTTTTCAGAATTCAAATTTCTTTTTCATTGAAAAATTAACAAACAACATTTTTGAATCAATCTCTAAACAACCCTACCCACTCAAAATAATATCAAAAAATTTAGAAAACTAGGCGGCATTATCAACATTCAAAATAATAATGAAGCGTTCAATTGTTACATAAGTAATTAAACCAGTTTGAGCTTGAATGGATCAAGTTTGTGAAGCAAAGCAAATTTGTGGTAATCTTTTTCGTAGAAGAGCACCACCAATAACAGTTGAGATGTTAATAGAATTGTTGTAGTTGACAGCAAATTTTAATTTTTC
Source organism: Symsagittifera roscoffensis (assembly GCF_963678635.1). Classification (NCBI taxonomy): domain Eukaryota; kingdom Metazoa; phylum Xenacoelomorpha; order Acoela; family Convolutidae; genus Symsagittifera; species Symsagittifera roscoffensis. Next base: position 87,913 of record NW_026971273.1, on the reverse strand, counting down.
TACCAGTGTCCCGATAGGTGAAATTTACTGCAACCCAACATCATATGTTCGAAAGATGAGACTAGACAACGAAAGTGGTTGAGGTCAACTTTTTCACCTCGTCGACACAATCTTTTGTTACTTCGATGAAAACATGGACGTGGGAAGGGTCATTTTCGAGCAATTGGGCGCAAAACTCGTGAATTGAGTGGATTGCAAATGAAAAATTTGTGTTTTAGGGAGTTGTGAGGCGTCGCGTACCTTGTCCAATAAAAAATTTAAAATACTTTCGAATTTTCGTTTTAAATTGAGACGATTGCTCATACATTGCTTCAACCATTCTGTAGGCTAATTTTAAATATTCAGATGTTTTTTTTATTATTTCAGGCAACTCTAGACTTTTTATTATTCGAGTATTCATCACCACATTCAGCATACTCTTTTTCAAGACGGACTGATTGTTTTGACGTGTATCGTCTGTTATGATGTTTTTCATTTACCGCTGAGGATGAGGGGGAGGAGCAGGAAGAAGATTAAGTCTTTTCACCAGTTTGTTCTGTAACCATTTTTTTAAATCTTTGAATAAATATCGGTCAAACAACCAAATTTTCTTGTTGTCAATGTCACTGTTTGATAACACTTAAAGACGCTTTTTTCTTTTTATACAACTTTACTGTGATATATGAGCCCGTTTTGTCAAAATTTTTTGTTCCAACTCGTACAACGCGTTTTTTATCCGAAGAAATATCTTGATATCATCGTAACATTCTGTATCATTTTCTAGCGAAGAGTGAGGCTAGGGTTAGGGTTAGGGTTAGGGTTAAGTACCGGTAGTGACTTGCTGGTTCAACTATTTTATGAGAGAGTATAATGGACAATGAATTGGATAGAAGATAAACAAATCTCTGTGGTAAACCTAAGCTCCAAGAGGGAACATCCAATTAATTTTAGGGGTTAGAAATTTTTGAGGCATATAAACTTTTATTACACCTGTCTTTTTTTCTGTCACTTCTTAAGTAGCTCGTAAATCAGGAAATTTAATCACGTCGTTACACGTGTAATTCTTCTGATGTGGTCAGCTGCATGCCTTAATGTCTAGGAGGCATATAAAACAGGACTAAGGTTTTTCTTTAAAGTAAACTTATTCCGGCCTAACTGGAGGGTTAGAATAATATTTTTCAGAAACTTTAATCTGATTGCCACCCAGACATGCACGCGCACTTTTCTCACCCACACATTACACTATCTATTGTATAAATCTGAGTTGATTTCATTCTATCAATTTTTCAAATTTTTGGTCAGAAGCTTTGTTTGTCAAATAAACCTAAACTTCAAATAACTGCTCCTCTACAAATCACTTCCATCTCAGATTATGAGAGAACAAAATTCCACCAAATTTATACGAGAGAATCAGTTGTCATTGTGCAGCAGTAGAGAGAGAGAGAGAGAGGGAGAGAGAGAGAGAGAGAGAGAGAGAGATAGAGATAGAGAGAGAGAGAGAGGCTAGCATCCTCTCCATTCAACGTCGTCACCGCCAACCAACAATGGCAAGAGTGGTCAACGAAGAGTCAAATAATGCTTTCCAACCATGTGCTCGATCATATTGTCCTTTTTCGCCAGGAGCGTAAACAGATGCATGAAAGCCCTACAATCCATCAATCCTACCCAGCTCTCGAAAAGACTGAATTAAACGACGCGTGATAGCTCGAAGAATTATCAATTTAAATATTTGAGAATCCTTTAAAGAATCATCAAGACAAACTCAATATTCTCCTAAATTATTGTAACTGGATACCGCTTTAAGAAAACCAAGAGAGATCATTTTGCGATTATGCTGAGAGCGAGGGCTACTGGGACAAGCAAACAACCATCTCGTCTCCCGATTCTACTGTTCCAGATCAAGTTACTCCAATCTTCTCTGTTTTGGCTTCAGAACTAAGCAGTGGAGCACAGATCTCCATCACACCAGTGGTGGACCTGGCTACTCCTGAAACTCCACCTGTAAGTGCTTGCTACGCACCAAAGATAAGGAAGATAGAATTTAAACATTTCTGAAAACCTAAAAAACTTTATTAGATTTTCAATTAGCTGAGTTTTTGTGTTGTTCTGAAACTTTTATTGAAAAGATTATCAACTAATGTAGTCAAATTTTCATTGGATAATGACCTCAACGATGAATAAAAGTTTGTTTTGTTCCTTTCAATCAATAAAAAGGAAAAAAAATTAAAAGAAAAAATTAAAAGGAGAGAAAAATCAAACTAATTTTTAAATTCCGCAAAAAATCTAAAAAACATACAATTTTTTGATAAATTTCTCCTCAAATTCAACTATTATATCAGTATTTTTTAATGCTCATTTCAAAAATAGTAAAAGACAAACTGAATACTCTTCCTTATCTAATGATATTAAAACGAAAAACATAAAAATGTTTTTGTTACAAATTTTCATATTAGTTTTCAAAATATAAGTATTAAAACAGAAAGAGAGGGAGAGAGAGAGAGAACTGACGATCCACAAACCCCACTAAAAATCTTTTTGGGATATAGCCTTCTCAAAAGAAAGCTTTTTATGGCTGGGTCCAGCAATTCTGCCGGTTAACCAACCGTAGTAACTTTTGGCTATTTACACTCTCTTTTCTCTCTCTCTCTCTAATATTTCTACAGCCTGGTGGGGTTAGCCAGGACTCTTAGACGTAGACTTAAGATGGTGTATGAGCCCTTACAAAGCTTTATATGTAAAAAAAGTTACACGTCTATAACACATTTCGCGATGTATTGGACAGTGTTGTAACCCATGTTCAAAAAATGAGAAAAAAACATATTTTGATTTTCTGAACAAATTTTACCTGGAAATGAGTGTACTTGGAGCAGTTTTCATTGGATTTGGAGTCGAATTTTTTTTTTTTGGAAATTTGATTTTTTCCAGAGGGAAAAGCTGAATTTTCAGATAAAATCACAAGTTTACAACCTCATTATGGCCTCAATAGACAACCAATGACAGGTTAGATCATGCCCAGGAACTAATTAGCCCCAGGTAACCTTCTAAACGTCAATCTCCCGCTTCTATCAAAGTTTAAGCAGAATAATTGAAATTTTACTTAGGGTATAAAATGTGGAAAAATTGAAAAATTATGTTCTTTTTTCGAATTTCGAACATAGGTATCATCCCTGTTCAAGAGATCAAGACAAACTCAATGAACCAGATTTCACCGGATTTAGAGACGAAATTTTTTTTTGGAAAAACTATGATTTTTTCAGCCCGCTTTGTACAAAAAGTGTGTTATGTTTTTCACTTGACTTCGCCGAGCGTGAGGCGTTCCCGAGGAGCGTAGCGACGAGAAACGCTGGGTTAGCTATTGCCAGCTAAACGGTTATATCTCAATTTTTTGAAGGACTCTATATGAAATGTTTCGTATAGGAACACTAAAACAATGAATAAATAACCAAACATTTAACCCTTTTAAGATTTCGAGGTATGTTTATTTGATTTCATCGTTTAACTTGAATGGCGGAATACCATTTTGATTGAGTAAACAGACTTCAAGAAAAAACCATTCCAAAAAATCCCTTATTTACCTAGTTTGCTTAACGGTTTTAGTATTCTTAGGTGTTAAAATTTATTAGGTGTTCGAATTGAATATATGACTCGGTGATTAATTGATCCTAAAAGGAACCGTTTTTTTTTGATCGACAAGTTGATTTAACTGCAGACCCAGCACTTAATAAAATACCGTACAGCTTAGCCATTTACCCAAAACCGACATTGTACATTTCCTAAAATGATCTGAAACCTTAAAAACATAACCTTTTCAAAGCCTACCTTATAATGACTAAGCTCAACCTATATAAATAAGTTACATTTGGGATTTAACGAAAGGTGGTTTTTGAAAAATTTTCACTTCCCGCTTTTGGTTTGTCAAATTCAGCTTTGCTAAAAACTTGATAAAATTCTTGTAAAGATTTATTTCTTTCATCAACTCTCAACTTCAAAGCAACAATGCCTAACTCAAGCGAAAACAAACATCCGTCACTTGTTCGACCTGCTTGAAATCTTATAGTTCAGCGAGGAACTTAAGAAAACACGAACAGACGATCCATAAGATATTCGCAAGCCCGCCACCGCCAACTATCTGCGACGAAGGTCGAGAGTCGCTGGCAAGACTTGCCGAAGCTAGAGAGCATGTCGAGCTCACTCATAACGTGTCTCTGAATGTATTGTCATACAATCTTTCTCTCGGTTGAGAAGCTCCGGCAACCTATGTTGAAAAAACATCAACTACCCATTTTGAGTCCCGGAAAAGAGAAGGGAACATCAGCTGCTCCAACCGAGTCTGGGTTAAGGGGGAAGTTGCGACGATACGAGCTGAGTGTTGGAGAAGAGGAAGGGGATCTGATAATCTTAACGATGCTACACAAAGACGAGATTGATGCGTTGATAGAAGAAAGAGTTCACGAGGGACCCTGTAAATTTCAGCTGCATGTAGACGTTAGTATGATAAAGTTTGCGAATCTGGCGTTGGGGAAGTACGTAGCGAGAAGCCAAGGTTGTATCTGACTTCTAAGATGATCAATGTCTTCTTCAATGGCATCGACAAGGATAGCTATTTGGAAATGATTGAGCACATGGTCAATGCCATCATTACCTTTTCTTCACACGGTAGAGGATGGATTGTGGAGCGCATCGAAAAAATGTCTGTAAGTTTTCCCGCATTTCCCCTATCCGAGCAGGCTCATACATCGACCCTCCCGATTCAACGAAACCCGTGAAGCAGAGCTTCACCAATAAAAAAACAAGAACTGATCAGAAATGATGTCTATATTGTTTCGTGGCTGCGTACCCTGATCAAAATTGCGAGAAAACGGCTGCCCTTTAACCTGCTGCAGAACGCTGGCAGCATCAAAAGCAACTATAGAACTACAAGCTATCACAAAAACGCATTGTAAAAATTGAAGGATGGTACGAGATGCCTATGGGATTGCATGATATTGACAGATTTGAACGACTAAACAACTGTCAAGTCAACGTATTCCGCTAAGCATTGATTTTTTCGTCAAATCATTACTTGTTCAATTAACAAAAAACACGTAATGTTCATTCAGGAGAAACCAAGAAAAGCAAAAAACTTGTTTTCATTAGATACACAGAACGTGAATTGCTGCCTTTGAGGGTGTCCAGCAGACACTCAAGTGACCTGTGTGTAGATCTACTACTCCTCAGCAACGGTCAATCTCATCACTATAAACTGATCACAGAATTGATGAGGTTGGTGGAAAATGTGCGTGGAAAGCTACATCGAGACCGAAACCGAATTTGTCGCAAATGCTTCCACATATGTTCATCCATTGATACCATTCAATATCACCAGGAAATGGGGTATCAAGATGAAGGAGTGGTAATCAATATGCCGAAACCCGGAAAGGGCACTCATCGTTTCAAAAAATTAACCGCTCGTTGGTATCTACCAATAGTCTTCCAGTTTGACCTCGAATCTCTACTGCTACCTGGGTACGGCCCCCAACCCGACCTTAAAAAATCTAGCACCCAAACAATAGAGATTCATCAACCATGCGGTTATACTCTGACCGCTGTTGAATTTGGAACGCGCGAAGTTTTAAGAGAGGAGAAAACGCAATAAAGGAATTGATCGCCTTGCTCGAATCGTTGGCGAAACAAATGTTTCTGCATAAACGAAAGCATTATACTTTCACTGGTGAAGCAAGTTACACGCGGGAAGAAGCGTACACTTGTTGGAAATGTGAAATGAAGTTTGGTGACAAGGAACAAGTTTTAACTTGATCACTGTCACTATACCAACAAGTTCTTGGGGTGGGCGCAAAGCAGCTAAAAACGGCAAAGCAATCAAAAAACAGCTAACTATATGCCTGCATTAGCCCATAATTTATCAAACTATGACCTTCACTTCATTATAAAAGCCATTCTCCAACAGTAACCCTGAAAACGCTTACTCAGTGACCCCTCTACCGAAGAAAAATACATATCGCTCACAATGTCGGTTTACATTAAGTCTTACACGGATAAAAACGGAAAAATCAAAAAATTGTATGAAAATCTACGACTCATAGACACCTATAAATTCATGATGTCCCCCTTTTCGAAACTTGTCGAAAAACTACCGGAAGAAAAGTTTTTTCTATTGAAAAATACTTTGCAAAACTGGTTCACTCAGCAGAACAAATAAACCTGCTGAAACTTTGATAGTTTTGCAAAATTTCATGAAACTCAACTACCACCTCAAAAATTTGAAGGATGGTACGAGATGCCTATGGGATTGCATGATATTGACAGATTTGAACGACTAAACAACTGTCAAGTCAACGTATTCCGCTAAGCATTGATTTTTTCGTCAAATCATTACTTGTTCAATTAACAAAAAACACATAATGTTCATTTAGGAGAAACCAAGAAAAGCAAAAAACTTGTTTTCATTAGATACACAGTACGTGAATTGCTGCCTTTGAGGGTGTCCAGCAGACACTCAAGTGACCTGTGTGTAGATCTACTACTCCTCAGCAACGGTCAATCTCATCACTATAAACTGATCACAGAATTGATGAGGTTGGTGGAAAATGTGCGTGGAAAGCTACATCGAGACCGAAACCGAATTTGTCGCAAATGCTTCCACATATGTTCATCTATTGATACCATTCAATATCACCAGGAAATGGGCTATCAAGATGAAGGAGTGGTAATCAATATGCCGAAACCCGGAAAGGGCACTCATCGTTTCAAAAAATTAACCGCTCGTTGGTATCTACCAATAGTCTTTCAGTTTGACCTCGAATCTCTACTGCTACCTGGGTACGGCCCCCAACCCGACCCTCAAAAAATCTAGCAACCAGACAATAGAGATTCATCAACCATGCGGTTATGCTCTGACCGTTGTTGAATTTGGAACGCGCGAAGTTTTAAGAGAGGAGAAAACGCAATAAAGGAATTGATCGCCTTGCTCGAATCATTGGCGAAACAAATGTTTCTGCAAAAACGAAAGCATTATACTTTCACTGGTGAAGCAAGTTCCACGCGGGAAGAAGCGTACACTTGTTGGAAATGTGAAATGAAGTTCGGTGACAAGGAACAAGTTTTAACTTGATCACTGTCACTATACCAACAAGTTCTTGGGGTGGGCGCAAAGCAGCTAAAAACAGCAAAGCAATCGAAAAACAGCTAAGTATATGCCTGCATTAGCCCATAATTTATCAAACTATGACCTTCACTTCATTATAAAAGCCATTCTCCAACAGTAACCCTGAAAACGCTTACTCAGTGACCCCTCTACCGAAGAAAAATACATATCGCTCACAATGTCGGTTTACACTAAGTCTTACACAGATAAAAACGGAAAAATCAAAAAAGTGTATGAAAATCTACGACTCATAGACACCTATAAATTCATGATGTCCCCCTATTCGAAACTTGTCGAAAAACTGCCGGAAGAAAAGTTTTTTCTATTGGAAAAATACTTTGCAGAACTGGTTCACTCAGCAGAACAAATAAACCTGCTGAAACTTTGATAGTTTTGCAAAATTTCATGAAACTCAACTACCACCTCAAAAAATGTGGAGCCACTCTTTACAAGGAGGAGAAGTAAGTGTTTCGAAAAATCAGTACAACCATGCATTTAAAGTTTTTGCTGAAATGAAATGCGCTTCGCAAGGCGAGTACCACGAAGTGTACCTAGCAACGGACGTACTACTGCTCGCTTCAGTATTCGAAGCTTTTCGTGAAATTCTAGACGAAACGCACGGACTGGACTGTGCATGCTTTTTCACGGCCAATAACCTCTCGGGTGTTGCATTCCTAAAATTCTGCAATGTAGACCTCAAGTTACTTACCGAAAGTGAGCATTTGGACATGGTGCAAAAAAGATTCGGGGAAGGATGTCATCAATATATACACGTCGGTTTTTTAAAGCCAACAACAAACACCTCGAGGACTACAACCCCGAAGAGCCCTCTAGCTATCTATTGAACATAGATGCAAATAACTTATACGGAGGTATCATGAAACACTGTCCCCTTCCCATGAAAAACTTCTCAATTACTGAGGAAAGTCTGGAAGATATTTTGAAAAACGATGATAACTCTGAATGGGGATATATTCTTGAAGTCGATCTCAGTATACCTCAAGAAATTCCAGATTGTTTTGCAGACTACCCGCCAGACCCCTCACGTGAAGTAATCGTCATGGATAAACTACGTAACGCGCAAATACAGATGTTAGGGGAGATAGGGGTCACGTCGCTACCAAAGAAACCAAAACTGGTTCAAACATTAGACCCAAAGGAAGGGTACGTACTGCACTACCTGACTTTAAAACTCTACATAGAACTAGGCTTACAAGTTGATAAAGGTCTTGAATTTTTGTCCAGGTAGATGGGCGGGTTTGTGCGGCCTGTGCGGATTTAAACACTCGATTGAAACTGTTAGCGCAAAACAAATTTGAAGAGAACTTTTACAAGCTCATCGTAAATTCAGCCTTCATGCCGAAACCGGGAAAGGACACTCATCGTTTCAAAAACCTAACTGCTCGTTGGTATCTACCAAGAGTCTTTCAGTTTGACCTCGAATCTGTAGTGCTACCCGTGTACGGCCCCCACACCGACCCTGAAAAATCTAGCACCCAAACAATAGCGACTCATCAACCATGCGATTATGCTCTGACCGTTGTTGAATTTGGAACGTGCGAAGTTTTAAAACTTGAACTAAGGGAGGAGAAGACGTAATGAAGGAATTGATCGCCTCGCTCGAATCGTTGGCGAAACAAATGTTTCTGCAAAAACGAAAGCATTATACTTTCACTGGTGAAGCAAGTTACACGCGTGAAGAAGCGTACACTTGTTGGATATGTGAAATGGAGTTCGGTGACAAGGAACAAGTTTTAACTTGATCACTGTCACTATACCAACAAGTTCTTGGGGTGGGCGCATCAATCGAAAAACGGCTAACCATATGCAAATAACTTATACGGAGGCATCATGAAACACTGTCCCCTTCCCATGAATAACTTCTCAATTATTGAGGAAAGTCTCGAAGATATTTTGAAAAACTATGATAACTATGAATGGGGATATATTCTTGAAATCGATCTCAGTATACCTCAAGAACTTCAAGATTACTTCGCAGACTATCATTGTTTTATTTGTCGGCGGAAACGACTTAAACAGTGGATACCATCCCTCTGTGGCTACTCCACAGGAAGTATTTGAGCGAATCGAAAGCCTTGCAAACACGTTGATAACTGTTGCGAAAAAGTTGTTGTACGTAATCGGTATACCCCCCCCCCCGAATCCCACCCGAAACTGAAATCGAAAATTTTGAAGACCACGAGTTGATTCGCAATCTAGCGGTAAACCAGAGACTAGCAAACGCATCAAAAGAAGCTCGTTGGAACTTCCGAGGGCTAGCCGAACACGTGTATTCAAAAACGCTTATTTCCGATCGTGACTGCATGCACCTCAGCAAGAAGGGAATAAGTCAAATTCGAGTGATACTAAAAACGAATTTTTTTACAAACATTACTCTATCGAACTCAAACAGCAAGGACACCAAAACGTGTACGAGTGCTCCTCAGCTTTTGGGTGCAAGTGCGGATCATTCCGCGGCAGTCGATAAAGTAAGCACATACTCCCCTTGTAGTAAATCAGAAACCAAAAGGCTCCTTTCGAGGAATCAACTGGGTTTTCTTTTTGCTGCAGTTTAAAAGTAGAATATACTAAACCAAAAAAGGCTTCTAGCGAGGAGCCACCTGGTTGAGTGTATTCTATCATTTCCCTAGTTAAGACACTACAAATAAGTTGAAGTAACAATCTGGTTAAACCAAATTCTTTAAAGCAAACTCAGAATGGCGAATCGAGGAAAAAAGTGTTACACTTGTCAAGAAAAAATCAAGAAAGAAAAATTTGTGTGTTATTTTTATCAAAAAGTTTTACACATCACACCGGAATGCACTGATTTTGATCGAAATAGCCTAGACGTTTTCATCAAGTGTAAAGCAAACATCCTCAATGTTTGCAACCAAAGTTTAAACAAAAAAGAGCAAGGTCCAAAAACTGACCAAAAAAACGATTTGATCGAAATCGATACCCAACTAGTTGAAACCAAAGACCAAATGAAGACACTAACAGAAAACATTAACAAATCAAATGCCCTGATTGAAACTGTGAAACTGGAATTCAATGAGGTGATAAAAACGAAGCCGCAGAACTTCGCCGCATCACTCGGTGCAGTGAAAATGGGCAAAAAGATCGATACGCCACCACCAGTTCGATCTTCAGCAACCTTGGAGTTCGCATAAGAGGTGTACCCGAAAACACCACGGGGACTACCGACGAGCGATTCCAGGCTGACATCAAAGCTGTTGAAAAAATACTTGTTATCCTCAAAATTGATGACAAAAAACTGAGCAAAATCCAGCGCATAGACAGAAATGATCCAGACCGGAAACCCCTCGCACGCTTATTAAAAACTTGGAAAACATGCTCAGCAAAGAACTCGTGATGAAATCTGCATTCCGGCTGAAAGATTATGACCACGCTGTGTTCATTAGTCGAGAACTGTCAACATCAGACACCAAACTTGAAAAAGATTGCCTACGCAAGAGGCGATTCTTAATCGAAGATAAACAGATAGACCAAAAAAATATCAGAATCCGTAACTTGAAACTGGAAACCAAATACGATGATAATTGGGTCGAGTATAGTGAAAACAAGGACACAGCTACAGAAAGCGAGTCCGAATGACTAAGTCAAATCAATCTTCTATCCTTCAATGTGAGAAGCATTCTGAATCTCCAAAGACGAATGGTCTTCTCTAACTCTATATCTAAAACCAACTATGACTCAATTTGTCTATCAGAAACATGGCTCACCTCCGAAATTCCTAACAGCGCTCTCTTTCTTCCGGCCTAAACAATATACCGGAAAGATCGTGTATGTGAAAACTTCTGATCAAAACACGGAGGAGTCCTCATAGCGATAAAAATCCAAATCCCTCATGAAGAAGTAGTTCTTCACAACTGTAAAAATGATTCAATGATATTAGGACTTTGTACAACCCCGAAGCCCACACTAGTGTGTGCAATATACAACCCACTGACAAATAGCCCTTACCAATGGTCTTTCCAAGACTTTGTGCAGTTTTTTAATAGCCTCGAAAGTCATACCAGTGAAATAAGTTATGATCAAATCATCATAGCTGGGGATATCAACTTTTCGAAAACAAATTGGATCGACTTGAGCTCAAATGACGAATACGAAAACGGTATATTAGAAGTTCTAATTGAACATAACTTTTCCAATATATCAGAATCTCAGTTAGATGTCATCCTGACGAACAACCCCGACCCAATTATAGACTGCAAAAAGGACCTAGACGTCCTAAGCAATTTTAGTATCAATAACAAACCTTGCTCTGACCACAAGCCAATAAACACACGCTTTATTGCTAGTAAAAATTCTATTGTAATTCCATCCATAACAAAATATGCCTTCAAGAAAGCAAATTGGGCTGAAATTAACAATGTTATCTTTACTTTTCCTTTTGACCCCTACTGTTATAGCAATGTCGACTTTCTAGTCAAACAATGGTATAACTGGATAGAAGACAGAATAAACAACAACATACCCAAAGTCACGAAACATCGATAGTCACTTCCACCCTGGATCTCAAAATAATCTTCTTTTCTAATAAAGAAAATAGCAACGAAAAAGCGTCAATGGCCAAACCCAAACATACAAAGATCTATAAAAATCAAACGATTGGAAAAACAGTTAAGCTCCTTAAACGATTCTGATCTATGTTGTTTGATATCTTTGAGGCTGATATATTCCAAACACGACGTTTTAGCAACATACAGAAATATCTGTCGTCAATAAGAAAAAATCCATCAATACCCCCAATAATAATGCTCAACGAAACGATTGCGGAGCCAAGCGAAGACAGAGCAAATCTTTTTAACTCATTTTATCGAAGTGTTTTTACAAAAAAAAATCAATAACGCCAGATCATACCAAAAGAGAAGTTAACGATAAACAAATTACGGAAAAAAAATCGAAACCGTGCTTGAAAGTTTAATGCTGAACAAGTCAACAGGACCCGATAATATTGGTAATATCGTCCTCAAAAATTGTTATAAATCCCTGCCGAAATCACTCCTTCTGCTTTATAAAACAGTAAGGAATAAATATGTATATCCGAGTTACTGGAAGATAAGCCAGGTGTCGCCTGTATTCAAGGAAGGAAACAAAGCAGATGTTAGCTGTTATCGTCCGATAAGCCTATTGTGTTGTATTTCAAAAGTGTTCGAAAAAATTTTTTTTGATCAATTGTATGAACATAGTCGCCACAAACTGCATGAAAAACAGTTTGATTTTCGCAGACAAAGGTCAGCTGTAGTCCAACTATTGCTCTTTTTAGACTCTGTATACAAAAAGTTCGACGACAAAAACATAAAAGAATTGGCAGTCATTTATCAGACTTTGCAAAAGCTTTTGACAAAGTTGCGCATCATTTGCTTATCGATAAACTTAAATTATTTGGAGTGGGCGGAAAACTACTTAATATCATAATTTCATATCTCGATAAACGCAAACGGTTCGGTAAAATTGAAAACGCCTCGTCTAATCTAATACAAGTCAGCAGTGGAGTACCCCAAGGCTCTATCCTAGGTCCGTTTTTCTTCTTAATATTCATCAATGATCTAACCAACGCAAGCCCTCACCTTGAAAGTTATGGTTTTGCTGATGATTTTAAACTAATTGCTCTGAGTGAAATCGAACTAAGGAATGGCGCTCGGGGACTTGAAAACTGTTGTTATGAAAATTTAATGACGACAAATACGAGAAAATGTAAATTAATAAATTTAAGAGGAAATCTATCCGCCAAACTGAACGACACCGAACTGCATCCCACAAATGTTCAAAAAGAATTTGGGCCTCTTAATAACCCCAAATCTTACATGGAACGAAAACTGTAAAATGCGTGCCCAAAAGGCAACAAGGGCCTTTTTCCAATTAAAACGAAACATATCCGCTACGTGCTCATGGGTTAACAAACTCCACTCGTATACTGGCTACATCGTCCCGATTAAAACGTACTGTTCACAAGCTTGGTCACCAAGTAGAGCCAACTTAGAAAGTTTCGAACGAGTACAAGTAATGGCCACAAAGTGGATTCCTAATTGCAATCTTGACTACAAAGGAAGACTAGTCAAACTTAAACTTTTGCCATTATGCCTCTACGTTGAAATGCACGGTCTTCTCATGTATTTATCCTTAGTAAAGTCCCAATATGACATATCAATTGCTGTTGAATCTTCTAAGGAAGCAAAAACTCGCCAACACAGCAGAGGAGAACATGCAGTCAACAAAAACAGACTGAACATATCAGACGAAAACTTTTTTCACAGAACGAAACTCTTACACAACATTGTCATCAAACACTACGAAGAATATGGGAACCAACTTGACAAAAAATCAATAAGCAAACTTTATTGGGATTAATTCGTCAGAAAATTCAATTACCTAAACAGATGCACTTGGAGAATTATCTGGAAGTGCATTCACTGTAACAACTGGAAAAAACTCGAAACTCAAAATTAACTTTATGGAAACATGTAAATGACAGGACTCATAAACCCTTGGGAAGCGTGACTTCCCAGAAGCCTCAACTACTACTACTACTACTACTACCACTACTACTACTACTACTACTACTACTACTACTACTACTACTACTACTACTACTACTACTACCCGCCAGCCCCCTCACGTGAAGTAATCGGCATGGATAAACTACGTAACGCGCAAATACAGATAATAGGGGAGACAGGGGTCACGTCGCTCCCAAAGAAACCAAAACTGGTTCAAACAAAAGAGCCAAAGGAAGGGTACGTTCTGCACTACCTGACTTTAAAACTCTACATAGTACTATGCTTAAAAGATACCAAATTGATTAAGGTCTTGAATTTCGGTCCAGGTTGATGGATGGAGCCCTTTGCGGATTTAAACACTCGATTGAAAACGTTAGCGCGCAACAAATTTGAAGCAAATTTTTACAAGCTCATCGTTAATTCAGCCTTCGGAAAAACTATGGAATCAAAACTAGAACGTAAAAACTAGAAATTGTTGGAAACAGAAAAGATTTGCTTCAAAAAACAGCTCTGAGCACGATGAAAAGCTTCCAGATAATCGACGAGGAAGTTGGTACAGTTTGTTTCACCGTAACAAGTATTTTGTGGGATAAATCCATGATAATAGGCGCCAGTAATTTGGAGCTAACGAAAGGATTCATGTTTAATTTCCACTACCCGCAGATGAAAGCTAACATGAAGCTGGAATTGCTATACAGCGATACGGATTCCTTTATTTATGCGATAAAAACCGAAAACGTATATGCCGATCTTCAAAAAATGAACGATAGTTTTGATTTTTCCAACAACCTCAACGATCACTTCTTATTCAATAATGTGAATAAGAAGGTTGTACTGAAATTCAAAGACGAAGCGGTTTGAAAAATTGTTGAAAACTTCATAGCCTTGAAATCTAAGCTTTACTCGCTGAAATATGCAGGTTAGTATTGAAAATAAGCACCTCCCCGATTTTCTCCAGGTTTTTTTGGGTTTTTATAGTGAGGTCTACCGAAACAGCATTAAGGTTTTAGATCTCGTTGTCACCATTGATAGCTCTACCGAACACACATCAAGGTTTTGGATGGGTAACCGAACGCATTAAACTTTGTTAAAATATATTAGCTGATATAAGTTCTGTTACCCGTGAAAGGCTCTGATTCTTCATTTTAAAACTTAAATTGAAGAACCTTTCATGTTTTGAAGCCGTTTTTAAAACACTACTTAACACATACGCGCCTTTGTTACTTTTCCCGCCAATGGATTCTGATTTTTCAATTTGAATTTTCCTGAGCTATTGATTTCCGACGCTGAAATCAGTTTATGGTTTAACCTTTATTCTTTTTATTTAGATTCCAGAGAGAAAAAGAGTGGAAAAGGAGTGGTGCAACACTCCCAGAAACAACTTACCCACCAGAGTTTGAAGGATACGTTATTGAGTGGCAAAACCCTTCGCATATGTAACTACTCTATTAAATCTAAAGCCCATACCAAAAGAACCTTTGCACAAAACCGACTTGCACTTTCACTCTTCGATAGCAAGCGGTTTTTGCTATTCGACGGAAAAGCCACATTGCCCTTTGGGCATAAGTCTACCGAAGATATTGTAATCTTCGAAGCCATTGCAGAAGAAAGCCGGTAGGCAAACTCTCAGTTAACAGATAGTCCAACCTATAGCAATGATAGCGAAAACTGGGATAGCAATAACATCAGAAGCGAGCAATCGCCCGTGCGCGAGTTTAAGGTCCCTGATTGGGGCTTTCTTCAAGAAAGCTACACGTAAGACGAGCTCAAAAAAGAGAGCAGCTAGCAGTTCGCGAGACCCTCTGCCTATTAAAAACCCGTTCATTCTAACAGAAGCGCTGTTAGTTCAGAAAAAAAGTCAGAAAAAAGGAGAAAACTTAAAACTAATTGATCAATCGAAACCTAGCTTAAAAAGTCGACCAAAAAGTCTTGTTACTTGGAATTACTTGGAATTCGACCAAAATGTCTTGTTACTTGGAATTACTTGTTGGAGCAAACCTTGTTTTACTTTAAACAGACCACCACAAAAGAGAGTGGTAACCACAACTTACCCTTAAAACAGGAGCAAAAAATTAGATACTAAGTTAATAATAAGACGGAAAACTAACGAAGTTACAAAGTGGAAGAAGAAAATTTGGAAAAAATAACATAAATTAATTGATCATTAATTACCAAAAGATTTTAAATCAAAAAGTAAATATGAATGATACTATATGTAAATTCATATTTAAATGAACAAAAAGGCCTAGCTTTGAGATATAAATAAGGATATAGCGACAAAACCGCAGCCGGAAACACCCATACTTATTATTTGAATGGCGATAAAGTTTAGAAGGGATCAAATTTAACCAACCCGCGAGAAAAAATTTCACACCAACGTATTTTTCCGTCGTAAAACTAAAGTAATTTTTCCATCAGATGTCCCTAAGGGTGGGGTCTTTCTACTTTGGGTCGGATCATTTTTTTTTCTGAAGCCTATAGGTGGGGTCCTAAAAATTTAGGACTCCTCACTTAGGTTTTAGGACCTTTTTGACCCCCACCCACTTAGGAATGATCCCCCCTTAGGACTCACGGCGGATTACAACACTACTGCCACTAGCTCGGGTTATGGAAGATTACCTTGAGAGAGGCAACCAATGCCGACCATCGAAAGTCAAAACCGCAAGAAGCTGCTACATCCGACCTTGGGTCAAATTAAGGTAACTTGGTTCTTTCAAGGTGGGCGGCAATGTTGCTTCCAAAAAGCAGCATAAAGGAATGAAAAATGAAATGGAAATTAATAACCACCAAAAAGCTGAAGTAAACAAAAAAAAATTGATTCAAATTTTCCATTTAATTTACGTGGGATTTATAGCTTTTATTTGTAGTGTAGTTTTTTTATCGAATTAACGAAATTTTCACAACAGCTGTAAAATTGGTCCATATTAGGAAGCAGCAGTTAGGTGAGCCTCGTTACTGTAATTTAGTCGGAATGAGAACAGATTGAGCCTCACTGTAGAAATTCAACGAAAAAAAAACTGCGAATATTGCCATACAACGTTTTAGGTGTCCTTTATTGTAAAAAGAGTTTTCGACTACTCGAAGCAGGCACAAAACAAAAATTTTTTGAATTAAATTGACATTTGCAATATTTATTTTCTTAATTAAAAGATGTTCAACTTGGTTGTCTTGACATCCGCAACGAACCAGGGGCAAGCTGTTCCCCTCCCCTGATTTAAATTCATATGATCGGTTGAAACACATTGTACGTATAGCTTAGTTGTTGCGCTATCTAAAAGTTTTAAGCTTCGGTGAGAAACCATTGATTCACGTCAACCCGGACACAACAAACCACCAACCTCGAATCACGTACCACGGTTTACGTAATAAAAACCAACGACCACTAACCACTAACCAATAACCACGAACCACGAGCGATGAGTGAAACCAACGACCAGTACGATCTACCAAGCTTCGCAAACGAACAAGGCGATGTAAGATCAGTCGCGAACGAGCAACCAGTTCAGAGCAATGCGAACGAGCAGACCAATCAACCACCTGTTTAGAGCGTGCAACATGGACGACAAGATCAAACAGGACGAACGTACTTTAAGTTGGTTCTTTCCAGAAGTGGTACTTGACGTACAATTTCAAGCACAAGGACCGGATAAACGTAATCCGATCGACATGTCTAGTGACCAATCTTGCGAGCTTGGGAATTTCTCTCGCTCTCATAAGAAATACTCTCATATCGATCAGTGAAAAAGATCAATTGATAGAGGATGCTGTACCAGAAGAACGTCTGTAAGCCGAGCCCGAATTGGCTTGTGAGTTTAGAGCGGAGGTACGAGATTTCATTCAGCAGACGAATGGTTTTTTGAAAGA
Source organism: Symsagittifera roscoffensis (assembly GCF_963678635.1). Lineage (NCBI taxonomy): Eukaryota > Metazoa > Xenacoelomorpha > Acoela > Convolutidae > Symsagittifera > Symsagittifera roscoffensis. The sequence goes on along the minus strand of NW_026971273.1, from coordinate 70,402 downwards.
TCAGCAAGCTTCTTCCAGAGGAACGACAGGTGAAGCGAACGGCTTCCTACACTATTATCTCCAAGATCAAGTCAGATCAAGTTGCCTTAGATCAGTAATCTCTCTTTGGAAAGCATACGGAGTGGAAGAGCTGCAGTACACGGAAACCCAAACCTCCAAAATGCTGAAAAAATGAACTACCTTAAGTCTTCACTTCGAGGAACAGCACACAATCTGGTCAAGAATGTAGCAATAACAGATGTGAACTACGCGCTTGCAAGGTGGACTCTAATGGACCGACTCGACAACAAGAGGTTCATTGTGAGCATGCACCTCAGTGCTATGTTAAACTATGCGAATTTGAAAACTGAAGATGAAGCCAGCCTCAGAAAATTTTTTGGAGTGTTTTCGCAAAAAATTGACTGCATTTGAAGTGCAAGCATGTTACATTCAGGACTGAGCAACAACTGTGGACGAGCAATGTGTGTTTTGTGACGCACTTCAAACTGTTCTGCTTGTAACGAGTTCAAGAAGTTGAAAGCTCATACACGGAAAGACGGCGTGAATTCCAGGTCACTGTGTTTTAATTGTTTGCGCCCAGGGCATATAGTAACGATTTGCCCAAGCACGCACAATTGAAGGCAGTGTCAAAAACGACACCATTACCATCTTCAGGTGGACAATCAGCCAGGGAACAACCGAACACAACTGAGACAAACAGTGTAAATGATTATATGACGAGTAGAAACAATCGATGTACTGTTGTCAGTGCTATAGAACCTGACAGAACGGCTTTTTTGGAACTTCCAGGATACCATTGATTAATCATCACTGACAGGAAATATTTTGCCCTGCCTCGATATACATTGGATCGCAATTGAACTTCTTCAGTGAAAGCTTCGTACGAAGGAATGGGTTGCCTCGTAAATCAGTTAACCAAACACTACAGCCAGTGAGAAACGCCTCCAACCCCCTTGGAGATGAGAGGTCTTGCTCTGACAACATTGTCCTTGCCTGGAGAATGACTTTACGAGCAGATTTTTCATCATGCTCCAAGTCACATGAGATCTACCAGGAGAGTGGATTTACCAGAGCATAACCTTCCATCTCGATATGTACTGACAGAACCAGTTTTCAAAAAAAGGAAGAATTGATCTTCTGTGTGAGGTTGAGCTGGCAAACGAGCTCACCAATGGTAAATTGAAACGAAAATGATCGCTCACCTTCAATGAGTCAATTTTTGGCTGGATTGTGAGTGGATGAGTACAGTTACTAAGCAAGCAAATTGCCGATAGAGTTTTGCAAACAATTTTGTCTGGCGGAAGTCTGATCTGGACAGTAACAGTTGATGACTTGCTTTTGGCAAGAAGCCCTCGATCGAATGAAGAAGAGATTGTTGAATATCACTTCGACAAAACAACCTCAACTCAGCCAGATGGTCGCTTCTCTGTAAGTTTGCCTTTCAAGACAAACATTGGAACCCTCTGCGAGTGCAAAACCAAAGCAAACAAACAATTCTTTGGTCTGGAACGCAAACTTAAGCAGGATGTGGCTTTGTACACTCAGTACTGGGACTTCATCAAAAAGTTCCGTGACAAGGGTTGGAGCTCGACATTTCAGAGAAAGAAGCTACTATTTACACCACCACTGCGTTCTAAAGGATAGTACAACTACAAAGCTACGAGTTGCCTTTGACGGCAGTGCTCTAACTAGTATCCGAGTTTCGCTGAACGATGCAGTGATGTTGGCTCGAAGCTTCAAGAAGATTTTTTTGATTATCTGCCGCTACCCCAGTCTAAGGTCCCGATGCTACCCCATTGGAATTGCCGGAGACATTGAAAAGATGTATCGTCTGTTACATCCGACCTTGAATCAATTAAAGAAATTTTGTCTTTTTAAGGTGGGCGGCATTGTTGATTGCAGTAAGCAACGTAAAGGAATGAAAAACGAACGGAAATTAATAACCGCCGAAAAACTGATTTAAACGTTCAAGATTGTTTCAAATAATTGATTCATTCTACTCGGGTTTCACAGCTTTTGTTTGTAATGTAAATTTATATCAAACTATCGAAACTTTCACAGCAGCTTGTAAAATTGTTCAGCATTAAAAATCAGTAGTTAGGTGAGCCTCGTGACGCTGATTTGAACAGATTAAACTCAACCTTAAAAAAATTGCGATTATCGCAATACAACGTTTTAGTGGTTTTGTATTGTAATACTAGCACTGAATACTCGCTGCAGGCACAAGCCAAAAACCTTTTGAAGTTATATTGACATTTGCAAGGTTTTTCTTCTTAGGTAAAAGATGTTCAATTTCATTATGCTGGTATTTACAATGAAGCAGGTACAAGCTGCTCCCCTCTAAGTTGTTGTCTTTCCTACACATCGAAAGCAGGAGCAAAATGAAGATGGCAGTTACGATCATTCATATCCATTGACGAATAAATGCAACGCCATTCTGAGACTAAAACCAAATGAGGAAATTAAGCTCTTCAGTGATGAGCTCAGGATCTTGAATGCCGGCGAATTAGTTGCGAAGAGCCCCCTTCTGCGATTCTACCCCTTCGTTGATGACGCACTCATCAAGGTAGGCTGGAGAATGACGCAGAACAAAGACATCGCAGAGAATCAGCGCAATCAAATCGTGATACTTTCGGCTTGCTGAACTTTGACTAGGTTTCTGGGTTGTGTAAGCAGCAATTCTTAACCTCATAAGCACTGTGTGAAGTGCCAAAGATCTATCAGACATGCCAATCCACCATTGATGGGAGACCTGTCCAAAGAAAGAGTAACGCCTTTGCCTCCCTTCGACTTTTTTGTTCCTTTTGTAACCCTGAATGGCAAAAAGCTGTCAAAATCATACATGGCTCTATTTGTTTGTTTCACAGCAAATGCCATAAAATTGAAGCTAACATCGGGCTTGTCCGTCCACTCTTGTACTGCTGCTTTGAGACGACTTTATGCTAGACGTGATGTTTCAGCGAGGATGTACTCAAAATGGACTGAATTTTTTGGGACTAAAAACGAACTGAGACATCTCCAATTGAACCTAACCATCAAAGTTAGGTTCAACTCGGAGATGTCTCGGAAAATATTCAATGCAGATTTGATTGAAATCATTTGAACAAGGATTCTACCAGGAGCGTCTCACTTTGGTGGGAAACAGGAGTTAAAGTTGCCAAACCACATCTGGAAGAGTCAAAGGAAACAATGTCTTGACGTACGAGAAATTTCTACTCTACTATGCTACATTGAAGCAATCCGGAACTCACGACCACTCCACTCCATTTAGACCAACTTTTCGGACCTAGGAACTCTAACACCAGTTATGATGTTGACAGGAAACGAGATGCAGTACCTGACAATACCATTGCACCCACTGACGACAAGTACACTTCATCCGTTGGGAGCACATCCAACCAAACGGTGGGCACACATGCAGAAACTCATTGGAATTTTTTGGAAGCGAAGAAGCAAGGAGTACTGGTCATCTCTGCAACCTCGAAAGAAGTGGATTTCAAAGCAACGAAATTAAGAAGTGTTTGATCTTGCGCTCCCTCCAATGGACGAAAACCAAACCCCCTTACAATGACCACTAGCTCGGGTTGTGGAAGTCTACCTTGGGAGACGCAACCAATGCCGATCATGGAAAGTCAAAACCGCAAGGGGCTGCCTCATCCGACCTAGCATCAAATTAAGGAAAGTTGGTACTTTCAAGATGGGCGGCAATGTTGCTAGCAAAAAGAAACATAAAAAAATGAAAAAAAATGGAACAAAATAACCAACGAAAAACTGTTTTAAACAACAACGATTGTTTCAATTGTTTGATTTATTTTAGGCGGGATTTATAGTTTTTATTTGTAATGTAATTTTATATCGAATTATCGCAATTTTCACAAAAGCTTTTAAAATTGACCCACATTAAGAAGCAACAAAACATTAAGCCTTGTAACTCTGGTTTAGACGGATTGAGAATGGATTGGGCCTCGTTGTAAAAATTCAACGAGTAAAACTTTGCGAATATTTCGAACAACGTTTTAGTGGCCTTTTGTTGTGAGATTGGTTTTGACTACTCGCTGCAGGCACAAGACAAAAACTTATTGAAATATATTGACTTTTGCAAAAACTTTCTTCTGAAACAAAAGATGTTCAACTTGATTGTACTGCAGCAATGAACCATGGATAAACTGTTCCCCTCTCCTGATATAATTTCAAATAATCGGTTGAAACACACTGTACGTAGAGCTTAGTTGTTCCCCTAACTATAAGTTTTAGGCTTCGGCGAGACACCATTGGTCCTAGTCAAGCCGGACACAACGAACCACGAACCTCGAAACACGTACCACAATTCACGTACCAAGAACCAGGAACCACTAACCACTACCCACGAACCACGAAATATGAGTAAAATCAACGACCAGTACGATCTACGAAGCTTCGCGAACGAGCAAGGGGATGTAATGTTAGTCGCGAACGAGCAACCAGTTCAGAACATTGCGAACGAGCATAGCGATCAACCACATGTTGTGAGCGTGCAACATGGACGACACAATGAGTCAGGACGAACCGACCTTAGGTTGGTTCACTCCAGAAGTGTTTACAGGACGTGCAATTTCAAGCATAGGGATCTGATAAACGTAATCTGATCGACGTATCCAGTGACCGATCTTGCGGGCTTGCGAATCTCTCTTGCTCTCCTAAGAAATACTCTCATATCGATCGAGGAAAAGGATTGATTGAGAGCTGATGATGTACCATACGAACGTGTGCAAGCCGAGCAAGGAGATTTCATTCAGCAGATGAAGGATTTTTTAGAAGATCAGCAAGATTCTTTCAGAGGAACGACAGGAGAAGCGAACGGCTTCCTACAGTATTATCTCAAGATCAAGTCAGATCAAGCGGCCTAAGATCGTCATTCTCTCTTTGGAAAGTATACGGAGTGGACGAGCTTCATGGAACAGTTCGAATCTGCAGTACAAGGAAACCCAAACCTCCGAAATGCTGAGAAGTTGATCTACCTCAAGTCTTCACTTTGAGGAAAAGCACACGATCTGGTCAAGAATGTAGCAATAACAGATGTGAGCTACGAGCTTGCAAGGATGACTCTAATGGACCGAATCGAGAACAAGAAGTTCATTGTGAGCATGCACATCAGTGCTATGTTGATCTATCCGACTTGAAAACTGAGATGGAGCCAGCCTCAGGAAGCTTTTGGAGTGTTTTCGTTAAAAAGTGTTTCATTTGAAGTGCAAGGCTGTTACACTCAAGACTGGGACCCAATACCGCTTTGTCTAATTGAGCAGAAATTGTATACGGAAAGCCAAAAGCAATGGCAGATTCACATCCCATGGGTAGGGTTACAAAAACTACACCAGTCATTGATCAATTCAACGAAATCGACGATTCGAATTGAAGCACATGCTGATGACCAAAGTAAAATTGATGGAATACAATCAGTTGGAGCAACAACTGTGGACGAGAAATTTGTGTTTTGTTATGCACTTCACACTGTAACCGCATGTAACGAGTTCAAGAGATTGAAAGCACATACATGGAAAGACGAAGTGACTACCAAGTGAATATGCTTTAATCTTTCGCGCCCAGGGCATATGGTAACGAATGGCCCAAGCACGCACAATTTTAAGAAGTGTGGAAAACTACACCATTACCATCTTCATGTGGACGATCTGCGCAGGGAGCAACCCAACACAAATGAGATGAAGACTGTAAACGATTATACGACTAGTGGAAAAAAACTGTGTACTGTAATCAGTGCTACAGAAACTGACAGAACGGCTCTTTTTGGAACTTACAGGATACCATTGTTCAATCCCCATCGACTGGGAATCTTTTGCCGTGCCTTGATAGACATTGGATTGCATTTGAACTTCTTCAGTGAAAGCTTCCTATAAAGGCATGGGTTGCCTCGTAAGTCAGTCACCCAAACACTGAAACCAGTGAGAAATGCCCCAATCCTCTTGGAGATGAGAGGTCTTGCTCCGATTCCTTTGTCCTTGCCTGGTGAATGACTTTACGAGTAGACTTTTCATCATGCTTCAAGTCTTATCAGATCTACCAGGAGACGATGTGGATTCACGCGAACGTAACCTTCCATATCAATATATACTGGCGGAACCAGCTTTCGAAAAAAGAGGAAGTATTGATTTTCTATGTGGAGCTGAGCTGGCAAACGAGCTCACCAGTGGTCAAGGGATACGAGAAAAATCGCTCAATGAGTCATTTTTGGCTGGATTGGGAGTCGATCAGTACAGTTACTAACCAAGCACAATGCCGATAGTGTTTTGCAAACAAATTTTGTCAGTCAGGTGTCCGAACTGGATAATATCGCTTTTTTGAAAAATTTAGGACTTGCCTTTGACAGGAAGCCCTTGATCGAAGGAAGAAGAGATTTTGAGGATCACTTCGACAGAACAACCTCAACTCAGTCAGATGGTCGCTACTTTTTAAGTTTTCCTTACAAGACAAACATTGGAACCCTCTGTGAGTGCAAAACCGAGGCACTCAAACGATTTTTCAGTCCTGAACGCAAACTTAAGCAGGATGTGGCTTTGTGCACTCAGTACAGGGACTTCGTCAAAGACTTCCGTGACATGGGTCACTCAGAACTTGTACCCCCAGATGAGCTCGCAATTTCAGAGAAAGAAGCTACTATCTACCCCACCATTGAGTTCTGTAGGATAGTTTCAACAACAAAGCTACGAGTTTATTTTGACGATAGTGCTCTAACTAGTATTTAAACTTCTCTGAACGATGCACTGATGGTTGTTCCAAGCTTCGAGACAGTTTATTTGATCACCTGCCAAGGTTCCGATGCTACCCTATTTGAATCACCGGAGAATCAAGCTAACAACTTGAACAAAGTGTGTGCCACTGTTGCTTGCAGTAAGCAACGTAGAGGAATGAAAAACGGAATGGAAATGAATAACCGCCAAAAGAGTGATTTAAACACTCAAGATTGTTTCAATTGTTTGACTTAATCTACGCGTGTTTCATAGCTTTTATTTGTACTGTAGTTTTATATCGAATTATCGAGAATTTCACAGCAGCTTCTGAAATTGATCCACATTAAAAAGAAGTAGTTAGGTTAGCCTGATGACTATGATTTGAACAGATTGAGACCGGATTGGGGATCATTGCAAAAACTCAACCTAAAAAACTTGCAAAATTTGCGATACAACGTTTTAGATGTTTTGTATTGTAGTACTGGCATTGAGTTCCCGCTGCAGGCACAAGCCAAAAACATATTGAAATTATATAGACATTAGCAATATTTTTCTCCTCAAGTAAAAAATGTTCAACTTCCTTATCTTGGTATTCACAATGAAACAGCTATAAGTAGTTCCCTCCCCTATAAGTTATTGCTTTTCTCAAACATCGAAAGCAGAAGCACCCAGAAGATGAGAGTTGCGATCATGCAAACTCATTGAAAAATGTATGCAACGCCGTTCTGAGATTATTACGGAATGAAAAAATTACATTCTTCAGTGATGAGCTCAGAGTCTTGAACGCCGGCGAATCAGTTGCGAAGAAGAGCCCCTTTCTGCGACTCTACCCCTTCGTTGATGACGCACTCATCAAGGTAGGCGGGAGACTGACACAGAACGAAGACATCATTGAGCATC
>NW_026971273.1:0-62580 GCF_963678635.1 Symsagittifera roscoffensis | reverse complement strand
CTGCTGTGCTTCGACATATGCTTCTTGGCATACTCGTACAACCATGCAGTCCTGTTGGCTTTGAACCATGGCATCAGTCGTCTTCTGTCCCATTTTTTCTTCACTTCGATCGGAATTTTCAAGACTTTGCACATTGTCTGAAGAAGATCTAAATCTTTTAGACAATCAAGTTCACTTAACTGTTCGTTAGTCGGTGCTTTTTTACGGTTGTTCTCCTTAGCATGTGCTTCCAGCCATCGAATCGCCATCACAACTCCAACTATCACTATCCCCGTGGGCTGTGATGATTCTGGTAAAACCATGGAGAGCAGCTCTCCAGAGTCCCATATCAACACCAGAATATTTCGCCTGGGTTACCACCATGTATTTAGCAAACAATGGCACGGGAATTCATCATGTGCCATCATGAGGCTTCTCCAGTTTTGCTTCCCCGACGCTTCCTGTTGTGGATCTACTTCCATCATTACTCGGTGGAATTCCTTATTTTCGTCTACTGCATTATAATCCATCGATAATGATCCTCTCTTTTTGTGTCTTTCAAATTCACAAAGTATATCACAAGTTCAAAGCATATCTCATGAACTTCTTTCCCAGTATCGATTCTAACTCATCCGTGGTTCCTCCTGGAACTGCGGCAAACATCTTACATAGCAACTCGTAAGGTTTTTCCGATGTTCTCGCAAATCTAACACATTTGGTACTGAGAAGGCTTGATCCACGATAACACTTGTACTCTTTACAACCAATGCTACGAAGTGTACTGATATGGGCTTTTGCACATCGGCAATCAGAAGGTCTGCGATACGTTTCACTCTGCCTGATGTTCATTTCCACTTCTATTGCTTCTCTCCATTTTCCAATATGCTTCTGGTCGGTTTGTAACACTGAAAACTTCTACACTGATGGCTGTGGCCATCTTGTGATTCTGATGTAGATTCATTAGTGACTCTAAAGAACCAAACTTGCTGTAGAATACTAGTGCAGTCACCAGATTAACTTCAGTTTCTCCATGGCAATCTGCATTTAGTTATGTTTGCCTTTTTGCTTTCATCACCATGTTTTCGAACAGTACCGTTAATCGCTTGTGCTGTTTAGCAAGTGTCTTCACGCAGTTGAGACCTCGTTCCACATGACCTTCTAGACCACAGACTCTGGCCAGACAGCTACCAGGCTTAACCGAGTCTTCTGGTCCCCAGCCAGGCAATTCCACATTGTTCTTTCGGTTGCTCCTATAGTCTGTTGTCATCAAGTTGAAGATGACGTTGAGCTCACGCAAATTGCAATCTGAGTATAATTATCTTTGCACATCATGTATTGCTCGTAATATCGAATCAGCATTTGGACTCTGATACCATAATAGTTTTAATAACTCCCACAACACCATCAGGCTCGTTTATAGCAACTCGTCTGAGAAACCCAAACCAAACTCCACGCGGTTATCAGATTTCGGTAGGGAAGGTGCAGTCACCTTTTCTTCAAATACAAGTCCCAATTTAAGTTGCTGGCTGGCAATGTTTCTTCTCGTTGAAACTCATGACAACCAGAAGCTCAGCAACACCGCTTGTTTGTAATCGAAGCAACAGTCTTGTATGACCTAGTTCATGTAAGAAATTTTTGCCATTCCAACAATTCCAGACACATAAGGGTATGAATTTTTTCTGATCGGTCCACAGTATTCACTGGATTTCAGCAGTGTTCCCATTGATTCTTTCGTGAGCCTAAGCTTCTTGTTCGAGAACATTCGGGTTTCATTGATCTTCTTCAATGATTCTAGTTTGACGGCTTCTTTCATGTTCACTCGCATTTGCTTGCTTCGATGAAGGTCCAATAGCACTTGTAAGAGAAAGGTTTTCGCTAGATCCCTGCTTTCGCAGCATTTTCGCACAAGTATTCAGCGCTGGTACCGATACTTGTTCCAACATGAACCGGATGAAACAGAGAGTGTCTCCTCGTTTCTACATGGTACTGCCGCACCTTCACGGATCATAACATTTCCCAGACTCGTCATCAAGAGCACCTTCTCTTCATTCGACCTTTTCCTTTCTTCCGATTCATACTCTCCCATAGTAAATCCTATCATACACCACGCAAATAAGAGTTGCAGCTCAGTTCTGACATACGGTATCGCTATTAGAGCGTTTATCTTCGGAGTTGTTCGCTTTTCTTCTTCAAAGTGACGTAGTACCTTTGCTCTTCACGGCAAGCTCATCAAACTATCCACCGTTTCCGCATACATTTCGGAAGAAACGTTCCATACGCCTTTTGCTTCTTCGTCGTTCCTTGTATCTTTTTTCCAGGTAATTTTTGGGTGAGCAGGTTTCCTCTAGCTGAGTTTCTGTCCTCCACCAATTCCATGTATCCAACGGCGGGTTCGTCAATCGAGACGGTATCCGAAACTGTCCATCGATTGTATGCCACTGGAGTCAGCTGTCCTATGACGCTTCTCTTTCCGTGATTCAAGCAAGATGGTATGAACCCCCAAGGGTACTTTCCTCCATTGGCTGAGTATTTCATCTGTGAGGTAGCTCCAGTAAGCGTGAGGTCACTCCTCTTGGTCCTATAACTGGCTGATCGTAATCCTGCCATGAGGATGGGTGGCACCATCGTTACATCGGTCATCGTTCTGGACGTGCCAAACAATCTGCAATCGCCTTGCCCCATGACATCTTCGATATGCTTTCGTTTAGCTGAGTTGACATCCTTTGCTGAAAGTTCAGAATCCACTTTGGTTTTTCCTGTTTTTCTTAACGTCACTTTTTTGCCCAAGTTCATCTTCATGTCGTTGAACTTGTGGATTACAATTTTCGATCGCATCGTTTCTTTTGAGTTCTGGTTGTTAAGTATACGACTTCCTCGCTGCTTTCCTGTTGCGTCGCATTGATCAGAGAATTAACTTCACTTTCATCAGTGGCCAAATCAATCAACAATTCGCTCGATCTCCCTTCACATTCATCCAATTTATCAAGGATTTCCGAATCAGTGGTGCGTTGAGACCTGTTTTCTACATCGGCTTGGTCCCGCAGCACTGCACTACTGTCCACAACTCTTCCATAAAAGCAACTCTGTCCATCTGTCCATCTTACAACCTGTTTTTTTTTCATGATCCCTGTGGTGAACTTCCCACTCTTTTTCTGGCAAGGTTCCTAAGAAAAGTACTCGAGATGCGATTTCTATTCTTCTCCTACGCAGAGACTCCAATAAAAATTTACGATGGTTTAAAACGTGCAGTAGGGCTCCTCTCCGGAAAGTTACCGCCTAGGTTCATGAAGGATGAGGGAGGTTCCAGCGTGGAAGTTTCATCTTCCGCTGGTTCAGTCTTCCCTTATAATGTTTCTGTTCCAACTTTGTAATCGTCGATGAAATTAAAGTCCAGGCTGGACACACCACTTGTTAAGGCTTTATAGTCATCCTGTCCCGCTTGGTCGGGATCCTGCTCCATCGGTTCTTCCGGTTTACAGTCTTGTTCCTCCTTGTCGTCTCGTTCATCGTTTTTTCCTGACCCTGATGTCCCTTGCTAGTCATTCATTTTTGAACACTTCGGCACGACTAGCTTGCCAGCTGACTTTTCATTGTTTTCTGTCTGCTTTATCTTAATTTCCTCACAGCCAAAGGAGGCTAGGGCAGTCCTAGTCAGCAGTTCCACACTTATTGCTAATTCTGGATTCACACTCATCAAGATCAATGCGGCTTCATGCACTTCTTCCTTGCCTCTCATGACATTTCGCGCCAGCTCCAACTTGACCCATTCTTTCTCAAATCTTCCAGGTTTCGGAGCGGCCGCATTGCTCATCCTTCTCCTCGTCGACGCGTCCATATGTGCAAACTGCGTGCATTGCAGCACGGCATCGTTTCTGCCTATGAAGCACGGGTCCACCGATTTGGAGATTTTCGCCATCCTTCTTTCGTTTACCTTGATCGCTCTCAACCTGGGAGTGTCCAATATGGAGTCTGCTCGGAGCAACATCCTTCGAATTAAAGGATATTCAGGTATTAATTCTGGCAGCTTTTTATAGTCGCCCCAGTCTTTAATTTCTCTTCTCATTTTCTGGTTTGGGACCATTAGACGAGGAATTCTACTTAGGATCATTGTTAACTGATACATCTCTTGAAAGGTTCATTGATAAGGTAACCAATGCTACCACATTGTAACATTCGCCCAAATACTACACAGCGACGGAGCGTAGAAAAAGTACGTATTAACGACTGGCAGGCGTCAGTTACCTTATTTCTACTCGTTTTTCACCGTCTCGACCTTGCCAGTTGATTTTCTGGTCTGTTTAGGGCTAAGAAAAAAGTTACTATTTTTAGGCCATCAGTCCAACGAATTTTAATCAGCTTTCGTTTACATGCAAATACAACCACATAGCTGAGTCTGGGATCCTCAGACTACGCGATTGCTGTTAAAAACACGGCTCGAACACCCTATTTTGTTATGATTATGGTGACAGTTCTATATTAAATCCATTGGAGATGGATTGACCCTTTCCTCTTCCTAGCTACTCATATTCTAAAATATCAAATAAAACCGGTGTCAATTCAAAGCTCTGAGGAGTTCATCGTAGCCAGAACCTCTGGTGACACTTGACTCACCCTCGCCATATATAGTTCCTTCACATGCTTTATCTCCTCTTCCTTGTAAGCTATTTGCAGGTCTTCAAACTTCTTCTTCCATTCGTCCCTTTCTCGAGATATTGTCCTGTACTCCTGTAGCTTGGCGCACAGCTCGTTCTGATCCCTTTCTTTCTTCTCTAAGGTCTCGATCGTCTCCGAGGTCTGTATCTCGATCTCGCTCACCTTCACTCTCTTGAGAGGAGGAGCAGCTGTTGGGGAGTCTACTGAGTGTGACGGGCTCGGCCCATTACCTAGTCTTTTCGCTCCGATGAGCGGCTGCGCAGGCTGAAGAGGCAGGGGCATCTCACGTAGCCGGTGATCCCTCTGCTCGCCTAGTCCCGGCTCACGAGCCAAGTCGTGTCTGGACATTTCTCCTCGGCGCCATCTCATCAATCGATTTCGACCTCTCTCGGCGGTCCCAGACTCACTGAAGGCCAGCATCAACACCACTTCTGTGGGGCGATTCCCTCGACCCTCTCGGCCCAACGCGTTGAGGAGTGCGACCACAAACATCGCCAAGCCTGGGTCTTCTCGTGTAAAATCACAATCAATCAGCCGCTGAGAGGAACTGGAGACAAAAAAATCACAATCCTAGACTCGCTGAGAGGAATTCCATTAATTCATATGTATCAGCCATTTCTTTCGTAATGATTCTCGTGTCGTGAAGCTCCTTCAAGTTATGTTTGACTCAATAAACAAGATTTGATCAATCAAGATTTAAAAACAAAGTCACGACTTAAAACCATCATTTCACGCAGTTCCATTTTCAGGATAAAACATCATTCACATTTTTCTCCTGTAAAACAACCTATTGAAATTTTTCTTCGTTACTGATTTAAAACTTATCGAGGTAACAAGAATGCGCACTGTCACCTTCAATGCCTGGAGTGTTCCAGGCCTTTCAGGACACAAACATCACATAAAACATACCCTAACAATTACAAAACACATAAACATCATATATCTACATTATTAACTAAAAACATAATCCCTAGTAACATAATCCCTAAAACACCTAACTCAATCCTAATCTCTATAAAAAGAACTTAAGAAAAACCACTTATCGCCGAATGCAACTCCTAGCATATGCTCAGATACTACTTTTTATGTAAGTAAGCCTCTAAGTCAGTTTCTGAAAATATCACGTGTACAAGGGCGTACAACTCTCTCGGATGTAGCTTTCCCATATTGGGATCATAGACAGGTAACGAGAGGGAGGTCACTCCTCTCTCAACCAGAAAATCCCTAAGTCGAGTCAAGGCCAATATCAAGCTCTCTGGATCTACGTGTTGCCTATCAGTGGCCTTAGAAACCAGGAAACACAAATATTTCCCTGGTATCTGTGATGCAACAGGGGGCAGCGCTATCATCCCTCCCACACCAGGCCTCTGTTTCCAAAAAAACTGGATGTTCCTATACTCTCTTTTGAAATCAGCCGCTAGTACTGTTTTGAAGCTTACATCTGCGGTTATCGCTATAGTGCATGTACGTTCCGTGAGTATGAAATCGCTGTCCGTTATGACGATATTGTTTGAATTATGGTTCGGTAGGTCAAAATATTTTTCAAAAATTTGCCCAAAAGGTGGTTTTTTAGCGTTCTCGCCCTCCATCTCCAGTTCTCCGGTTTCTCTTGCCGATTTTAGTTTTTTAATGATCAAATTTTCGGTGTGGGTGAGTCCTACCCCCACTCCCCGGAAAAAAATATCCCTCGACGTCCCCGTCGATCGCCCAAAGTCGAGCAGATCGAGGTTGGATTGCGGAACGCGTAGAGGGCCATCTGGAGGGACCCAGTTGGACTCGGTATTGCTATGGCTGACGTATTTGATGCCGTCTTTATCAACATCCTGAATCGTCAAGATTGTCTCTTTAGGATCCGTCGGCAGATCGTGGAGCCATTCAAACACTCGCAAGTTCGTTAATTCTTGCTCATGAGTCTGATCCACCTCTGGTTCGAACTCCACTTCTGGTTCGGAGCGATCGTCGATCCAATTTTGATCCATGTCGATTACCAAGTCGATCTCTCTTGGCAGCGCTACCTCATCCAATCCCACCAGCGACTCCACCATATCACTTAAAACCATCTTGTCTATGAGAAATCCTCGCCATATGGGTTGTACTTTTTCTTGTCCCTTCCTTCCTTGCTCTGGCGTGTCTACATGGTGAGAAGAAAGTCAGGTTGTATTCCTTTGTCAATTTTAGTCTGTTCTGGGCAGTCTCAGTCCTCTTCGGCATCAGGTAGAGTTTCTTCATCCACCTCTACTCGCTCGGTCAACTCTAGGTCCAGTGGTAGGTCGCAATCATCCACCACCTCATTTCCGTCGTTTTCGTCGCGAGTGCCTCTTTCATTCACCTCACAAGCAGGATCCACTATCAATTAGTCTCCCTCTTGCATGTCCACTGGGATGCACCAGTCCTCTGATGAGGTATTGTGCGGTTTGATGTTTTCGTAATGAGCTGCTCTTCCTGTGCTCAGTCGATAAAACCGACCTCATTGGTGCACTTCTGTTATTTGAAATGGGCCACGCCATTTCTTTAATACTTTTTTGGTTCCTTTTAGTGGAACTACTTCCTGAAATACCCAGACGTAATTACCAACTGAGTAGGCTTTTGCATCGGCAGTCCTTTCATCGAACATCCTTTTTTGTCTAATTTGCGCCTGTTGCGTGTTCCTCCTGCATAAGTCATTGAGGTCTTGCTGTCTTCTAATGACATCCTACATGAGCGTTTACGGTGCTGTTCTCCTCCCTTCATATTCAGGGTAGAAACACGTCAACGGAAGCGCTTTTTCTTGACCCGTTAGCATCATATGCGGACTTATTCCCGTGGTGAAATGCTCTGTGCTGTTGTAAGCACCCATCACTTGCGGCAAGTGTCTATCACAGTCATCCATGTAGCGTGAGCAATAAACTCTCAATATGGATACCAGCGTGCGATTCTGTCTCTCGACTAGGCCATTCGTTTGCGGGTGATAAGTGATCGAGTGGGATGTGCTACCTGCAACCTTTTCATTAACTCCTTCGTGAGATCACCCACGAATACTTTGCCATTGTCCGATTGCAATTTGATGGGACAGCCGTGCCTCGCTATCCACACATTTATCAAAATATCGCATGTTTTTTTCCGCTGATGCTGTCATGCAGGGTGCTGCCTCTACATATTTCGTAAAATGATCAATCATTACCAGCACCTGATTGTAGCCCGTGGCTGTCATGCATATCTTCTGGTGATCAATCTGCACTACTTCATTGAATCCCGATGATTCTATTGACTGCAGAGGGAATCTTAGCTTCCTGGGGTCTTTTGCCTGTTTACACGACAAGCATGCAGAGATCCACATTTCACAAGCTTTTTTCAAACCAGGCTATTCGAATCGTTTCTGTATCCTGTTGTACATTTTGTCTACTCCTTGATGGCCCATCCAATCATGTGAACGGAAGATCAATTCAGTCTGGTACTACTGTGGTAACACTATCGAATTGTACTTGTAAAAGACCTTGTCCTCCTTTTTCCGTTTACAGGCTACGATTCCGTCTTTATTCAGGTACAATAGATCTTTTCTCTTCATGTAAAATTGCTTCAAAATTTTGTGCTGTCTTCCTCCAAATCTCCTTTGTCCGTTGCTCCATTCTCGATCCATTTCTCCAGATTGCTCGTCATTCTATCATTTTGTTGAGCCTTTAGGAGATCCGACAGCCGGTTTTTGGCTTTCAGATACGTCTTTATCACGTTTAACTGCCCGCTCATTATCTCCGGAGAATGGGCATCGTCCATCAACTTGACGCACCATATCTTCTTCAAAGGCGTCGCTTCCTGCACAGATGGCTCCAGATTGGTACGGACGACCGTACCATGTGGCAGCAATCTGGTTGGGCCTTTCGAAACTGCTATCAGCTCGAGCTCATCGGCGGCATTATCCACCACAGTGCCCTTCTCGTCGGAGGTGTACTGTCTCTGTCCGGATCCTGATAAATTTCTCTGTCCAGCCCGCGCTACTTCAGGTCCACCAACAAGGAATGAATCGCAATCTCCGATACATCAGAATTGGAAGTAGTCTCGGATGTGTTGTCCCAGGAGGCCTCGAGTCATCACTTGAGCCGAATTATTCCACATCGTCATGTTCCAATCTGTCTGTGATGTTTCTCGACTCCCCGGACAAAACTCTGTCCCTTGGTCGCTTTGAATCCGACTCCTCGGACAACATTCTATCCCTTGGTTGTCTCATCAACCTCTTCTCGGACAAATCGTCCTGCTCGGCCCGAAGGTGCCTGACTCCCTGGACATTGTCTCGTCCCCGGAAGAACAATCTGAGCTCGGATCGTACTCTTCTTTTACATCCGTGAAGTGTACTTTTCTCGTGAAGCTGGATTTCGACTTGACCCTGACTTCCTCAGTGACTTGGACCGGGGTCGGTTTCCCACTTTCTGTGAACGAAGTCCTCAACATGACATCCTTCGGCATTGAGGTCACCAGCTGGTTCACTATCGACCGGCAAGCCCGTTCCAAATCGCGACCGCGAATGATCACTGACCTCTTCTTCGTTTTCTCAATTACGGTCAATCGCTGCATGGTCTCCGTCCACTCACGATCATGTCTGTCGACTACTCTATCCAGCAAGTCACGAAGTTTTCCCATGATGTCCGGCGCCACATTCACTGTCCTACTTAGCAGAGCTATGTTGTTTATACCCAACCTGGTGGGCTCCTGCTGTACCAGATTGGATCGGACTAGCAGATCCAGCAAAACGGGTTCACCCCTGGCTAAAACCTTCAGCTCAGCGGCCGCTTCCTCTGGAAGTTCAGGGTGTGCTGGTATAGGGTGCCCTGACTTATCCAGCCACCTAGTGAGTGGTAGTTTGTCGTAGGTCTCCTTGTCTAGGAATGAAAACCCGTCTTTGACCTCCGCTTGGTTAGCCTGCTTTTCTTCGAGGCGCTCATAGAATTCTGTCTTCTTACTGAGGCTATCAGCATTCTGATGCTTGTCACGGGTACGGTGCTCTATGATCATGTGGTATCCGTCCAGGCGCACGATCCAACGACCAATATAACTTTGGTCTATCGAAAAGGTTTTCAACCAGGCAAGGGCACGATTATCCACACGCAACTTGAAGGGAGCACTCCCCAAGTAGGCCCTATAATTTTCCACGAGAGTGATCACCGCGAACATTTCCGCTTTCGGTGCGCCATACTTTATCTCGGTATCGCTCAAGACCTTACTTCCGTAGGATATTGGACGGAGAACCGTTCTCCCGTTCCACTCTTGCTTTTGGTGAAGTATGCCTGATATTGCAACCACTGATGCATCCGTGTCTAACATAAATATCCCCTTTTCTGTTGGCATGCCGAGGACTGGTGACTCGCAAAGTTCACCTTTAATGTTTTCAAATGAAACTTGTGCCTCATCGGTCCAAGTGAAGTTTTTGCCTTTGTTTCTCATCAACTGTTGCATGGGGTAGATCTTATCAGCGTATCCCTTGACGAACTCCCGATAATAGTTAGCGAACCCCAAAAAACTCATCAGTTGTGTATCTGTCTTGGGTGCCTTCCAGGTCAAAACCGCTTCGACCGCTTCGGGATCTGGTCTCACTCCATGCTTATCCACCAGTCGGCCTAGATAATTTATGAAGTCTCTGAGGATTTCACACTTCGAGGTTTTGCATTTCAGTCCCGCTTGCTTCATGCAAGTAAACACCTCATCCAACCTCTCTATGTGATCCTCTAGGGTTGGCGTTGCGATCACGATATCATCGACGTAACACATGATGAGGTTCCCGTATTTCTTTGTCACACTCATGAGTGCCTGGGCTATCAGTCACTGGAATGTGGCCGCCGTGTTGCACAACCCGAACGGCATCCTCTTCCACTGGAACAATCACAGCTCGCACGCGAAGCCAGTCTTTTCATGATCTTGCTTTCGGAGTGGCACTTGCCAGAACGCCGAGCCCAAATGTAACGTTGTGAAGAACTTCGCGTCCCCCAGCTTGGATAAGCTCTCATCGATGCGGGGAATCGGGTATGCGTCCTTTATAGTTCAGATGACGGAAATCAGAACAAAACCTGAGTTGCCCCCTTTCTTTTTCGCCATGACCACGCCACAAGCCCACGGGGACTTCGACGGCTCAATCATGTCATACTCCATTAACATCTCGATTTCCTTCCTGCACGCTTCTGACTTGTGAGGGGTCATTCTTCTTGCCCCTCCCCTATGAGATACCGAGCCCTCTTCTATCTCAATCTCGTGTTCTACAAAATTACAGCAACCTATATCGGCCTTATGTTTCGAAAAAACGTCTGCGTTTCGACCTGGCACCGCCCTGAGCGAATCTAGTTCCTTGTCTGATATTTTAGCCTTCAAATGTTCTATCTCAGATAGGACCGGTTTATTCGCTGCTAACTCTGTTTCTGTCGGGAAAATTCGAACAACTAGACAACCCATCATCTGTTTCTGACTTCATTGAAAACAATTTCCCAGAAGATTTCAATTCATTTACTCTCTTCAGTATACATTCTTGGTTCGCATGCAATGGCCAAGTTTCTTTCCCCTCTGTATTGTCACTGTTGTTGCTTCTGTGTTCAACAACACACTCCTACACAGTCCGCTCTGAGTGAGTGAGAAGCTTCTTCCTAAAATAGCCGAGCTCTTACTGTTTGGATTTGGTACCAGGCACACTTGTCTGTCATTACTGAATTCATTAAGATTCCTCATCGTAAACGTCGCTGCTACGGCTTGGTTTGGTTTCAATCTCACTTTTCGATCTAGAAAAATCGGCACCTTAGCCTGCTTTATTAGGATCTTATTAAGAGATTCCTTTTCATACTTCCTCTCCGGATCTTTGAGCCTGATCAACCCGTCATTTAGGTCGATCGTGACATCAAATTTGCGTACGAAGTCCCTTCCCAGGATGAATTGATCGGATTTGTCCAAAATTTCCACCACCAGGAAGCTCATCCAAAGATGTCTTCCCCCAAGCTGCAGTGATATAATAGGGATCAGTCCTGTCACATAGACTGCTCCCTGATTGGCAGCTGCCAGTCTGATGTTTGTCAGTACCAGATCCGACCTGTCAAAGCCCTTGTCAATCCAGGTTTTGACTGGCATGTGACTGACCACTGCACCAGTGTCTAACAGTCCTTTCACTGAAAGTTGTCTGCCCTGCACATCTAGCACATGCGCTGCCAGATCGGCTTCGCAACCTATGTGGACCGCATCCTGTTCAAGCATGGCATTGTGTCCGATTCGTCGCACCTTCAGGTCTTCTTGGCGAATGTATATCCGGCCTACCTGATCACTCGCATCAGTTACGTGAGCTTTTGTGTAGATATTGATACCGTCCACATTCATCAAAATCGGATATGGGCCATGGACCTCGATGTAATGTCCATCCACTCTCATCTGCCTCGGACCTCCTGTCGTGAGTAGCGCTTGCACTGCCCTGGAGTCCAGCTTGGGATCTTTCTCCCTCAGGTAGTCTGCATAAATATCCAGGTGGACTAGTGTAATCTCGGATGGTCCACTCCAGTTCTTGACCACCTGGTGCCCTGCGACTGAGATAATGGACATTATCTACGTCCCTTCTTTCGTCATTCCAAAAGTTCTACCAGATATGACATTCATTTTTTAGTCCCTGCCAACTGGGTTCCTGTTTTCATCTTTTTTCGTCGTTCTACTCAGAATGTTAAACTTTTCTCGAAGATCTGAGCTTTCCAGTTCCGACCTTAC
Organism: Symsagittifera roscoffensis; assembly: GCF_963678635.1. NCBI lineage: Eukaryota > Metazoa > Xenacoelomorpha > Acoela > Convolutidae > Symsagittifera > Symsagittifera roscoffensis. The sequence continues at coordinate 50,253 of NW_026971273.1, read as the reverse complement.
CCATTGCTCCACTTCTTTCGTGCCTAGCTCCTGTTTGACATTCTTTAACGCTGTTCTTGCCGCCAAACCAGAGTCTACTTTGAGTGGGCCGGCCGACTCCACCTCCAGGTTCGAGGCTACCACCTCGTCAGGCAAGGTCTCCACCTTCTTCGTCGTAAAGGCGCTCGGTGTCGTCTATTTTCTCCGAGACTCGGTCTCGTTCATCAGACGTGCTCGACTGGCCTTGACACCCGAAAGCGCCTCTTCGTGGCGGGGGTGTTTCGCGTCCGCCACTGCATCCCAAAACTGAGTGCAGTCCGACTTGAAGTGTCCCTCCTAATTACAGAAGAAGCACCTCGGTCCATATTCCATGATGAGCCCTCCAACGTACTCTTCGTGGTCCTCGTCGGTCGCATCGACGTCGTCGAGAAAGTAGTCTATTGCCTTAATGTACTGTTTGTAAAGCAGAACACGCGGAATCACGATGGTCCATTGAACCACAATTCGCACTTGACCTCCTCATATTATCCGTGTCGTCGCGAGGTTTATACCAACTGCTGGAGTTCGCGCCAGTGTTTGTTCCACTGTAGTTGCCATAATTGCTGTAACGGTTTTGCGCCCTCGGTTTTATGAGCAAGAATTCACGTGACTTCATACGCAAATCATCAGGCGTGGGTACCTGGTCAAGCGACAGGGTGAAGTGTGTGGCTAACATCGTTTTCATCTCCTCACTGTTTACTCCGTCCTTGAATTTCGAAGCAATCGCCAAGTTTCGCTCGGATATTCTCTCATCGGGATTGCTTCTCCTCCTAAGCAATTCAAGGTCGTCCAAAAATTTGTCTATGGATTTGTCATCTCTTTGACGCCTTTTTTCGAACTTCACCATAGCCTGGTGCCCTTGTACTCCAGAGCCGAAACGATTCAGCAGGATGTCGAATATCTTGCGAGCCCTGTCTTTTTCATTGGCTTTTTTCGCCATTACACAATTTAGGGCAGTACCCTCCAGGTTGCTTGTTAGTGCGCTACGTTCCTGTTTCTTGGAGAGACTCTCTTCTTCAAAGTGCAATTTTATCACCTCTATCCAAGTATCAATGCAGCTGTCTGACTCGTCTTCGTATGGTTTAGGCTTCTTCAATGTCCTTCTTAACCTCTCTCCTCTCTCGGTTGACTTCGAGAGCTTGGTGATGAATGTTTTGAGGGATCTATTCAGAGGTTCAAACATCGAGGCATACATCGTTGTGTCCTGCGAGACCGTAGTCAGATCTGGCACTGACATGACTTGTGGCACAGTGGGCACTCTTGTCTCCGGGGTAGCATCTGCTTCTGGCGGGCTGGATTCGTCCAGCTAGGCCTCAAGGGGGCTGCCCTGGGCCGCTCCCTATTCCTAGATTCGTAGTTCGTTATCGAACTTTGCTGGGCCCCGGCATAGCTGCCTGTACCATCTCCATCATTCGCCTGGCGTGAGCGCTCCCTTGGGTTTGAAAGCTCCTCCCGATTGCTCCCATTTAAAATCTCGTCGAGCTTCCGCATCATTAGGTCAGATTTGGCATCTAACCTTTTTACCAGGCTAGTCATCGTATGAGCTTAGGTATTATCATGATCGTTCAACAATCGCTCGATCTCTCTTGTCATCCTAGCCTCTCTTTCCTCTGATTCCTTGTTTGCCTGTGCCAAGCTCTCCGCCAGGCCTTGATCGGTGTTGCGAATCAATTGAGCCTGACCAACTCTCGCCTGCGACTTCACGTGCGTCAGTTTATCTCTCAAATTCTCTCGACCTTGGTGAGCTATCTCGTCAACTTGATCTATTCTTTTAGTCATGTCCCGTCTCAGTTCATCCAGACCAGTCATTATGTCAGCAAACATGTCACTTATATCGCCAGCTGCCCCCAATGGCGGGGTTAGCCCCAGAGAAGATGAGGTCAACTGTGGCTGCAGCCTGGTACTTGATGACGCACCGCCTTTTTGCTTGCCCATCGACGTCATCAATCTGTCGGACGTCGATAATACTCCCAGGGTTATCCCATCAGATATTGGTTTGGTCGGCGAAGTGGAAAACGCCTTTCTGCTCATGTCGTTCCTCGGGCACGGCGTGAAGTTCACATCCGGGTGTGTTATCTCCGGATGGTCATAACCGGAAGATAGACCTTAGGTTTGTAGTGACGCCATGCGCTCATCGTACAAAGACTTCCAACTCTTCTTTGCCTTTGAACCCGTTTGTTCTTCACTCGGACTTATAGTTGACATCATCGCGTTCTTGCTCTGCTTGGCCAGAGAAAAGTGTGCGTGGTCGGGTGTGAAAAATTTTTTCTCCATTTATGACTCTTAGTCTCTGATTTGGACATTACCCTGAACAATACTTCCTCTCGAGGCTCGACCTCGGATTGCTCCGAGGCCTCCTCCGTCCTCTCGACTTCCTCCCGTTCGAGGTCCTCGCTCGGCTCAAATTCGGTTCGAATAACCGTTCGTTCCCCTTCGTCAAAGGGGTCCACAAGCGTTTCGCTCGCCGGCCCGGCCTCGGTGCTCCGCCCTTGATCGCCATCGAGGTTCTTCTCGCTCCTTAGTTTCATTTCGCTCACTGAAAGAACAGCTGGACCTTTAGTCGATTTGTTTTCATCAAAAACGTCTGGAACACTGCTAAACTAAGATTTGCTACGCCTAGTTCTAAACTTTCGCTTATTTCTCTTGCTCAGCCTGGGAATCTTAGTAGTCATTCCTAGCGAATCCCTACGCTGCATACTTTGTAATAAATAACAAAACTCGTACAATTTTAGGGCAACGCACACGTACCGCAAATAAGTTCAAGTTATTTTACCTAACGCTGCCTATTCGATCTCGTAAGTATCAAAAATTTCCCTTAGATTTCTCAATGACAATATAAGTGACTCAGCTAAAGTTGCACATAGGGCGTACTCAGTATTGATATAATGCTAACTCAACCCCGTTGTATAGTATAACAGTATCACAAAATTTTCACAAGATATAGTCACTACACAAAACACAACTGATAATCAGATAAGAATATCCTACAGGTGACAGCGACCTTTCGTCAGTAGTATCAATTTACCGCCACACTCTTATCAAGTCACTGCTTTGTAAAAAATCAAACAATCTTTGGTAAAAAACAGTGTTGATTCAGAAACAGATCAATAAAACTTAGTCTTAAAAAAAAAAGACTTCCCTCAATCGGAATGAACCGAAAGAACGAAGCCCAGGACACAGTCATCTCAAGTGAGTGTGTATTTGCCTAATACACCTACCGAGGTCTTCTTTTACGTGTCCGGGGATTGCCCGAGCTGTCCTACTAAGTAGCTCAAGGCAACCTCTGATCGAAAAATTTCTAAAGTCTATGAAAAAGCTCCCCCACACCCGGAACGCTCCAAGTGCACGAGAGCAGGGAACAACTTGGAGCTCAAGAGCACGAGAGAGCTCAAGAGCAGGGAGCACGAGAGCTCAAGGCAACCACACAACCAAAATCACAATCAAAAAAATTTTGATTCGGGTACTTCTGATACACCCGATCGAGAATCAAAAGTTGATCACGAATTTCCGGGTCAAATGAGGTCCTATGATCCTAATATGCACGCCCGTTGTTAGTTGACCTTTTATTCCAACCCTAAATGGATATTTTCCGATTCTCAAATTGCCCCAGAAGGTTTCCCTAAGTTTTCAATAAGGAGGGTTGCTAAGAGGTTTAAGTCACTCCGGAAGGTTACTTCGGAGGGTACCTTAGTCACCCATGAGACTTCGGAGGGTCCCCCTTAACTCACTAAAGAGGGTCAATAAGAGGCTTAATATGCTCCGGAGGGTTACTTTGGAGGGTTCTTCCAAATTTTTTTCAAATTTTTGAATCTCACTTAGAAGGGCCTTCAACTAGCTTCAGGAAGCGTCAAAACAAGCTAAATTTTCTATTGGGGGGGGGGTTGTTTTAACTTCTTCGGAGGGTCTCGTGGAAAGTTTCCACTAAGGAGGGTTGCTAATGGGTTCAAGTCACACCGGAGGGTTACTTCGGAGGGTTCCCCAAAAATCAAGAAAACGGGTTATTCTACCGCGGTAAAGTCCCCGAAAGCGGTCTACCTGACTTAAAACCAGTTTGGATGAAACGGTCAACCTTCCCAGTAGGATAAAAAGGTGTTTTTATAAAATTTTCTGCCGCTCGGAGGGTTACCTATAATTTGGACCCTCCGAACCAAAAAAATCTAAAAAAATTTTTTTCTTTTCCCAGATTATCAACCCAAAAACAGTTGCAGTCCGGAAAAGTGGTCAAAAACGTTGACTTATGGTACCAAAATTATCCCGATCGATTGGCTAGTCTTTGAGAAATCGCCAAAAACGCGTTCTTCAAAATGGCCTCTTTTCACCGCCTCTGTTCTGAAAGACAATTGGAACGAGAGTAGTAGCCCCGTACGGCACTGTAATAATGCAAAAAACCGGACCAAAATTGGTTTGGAGACAAAAAATTGGCCAATAACTATCAAATTTGGACCATCCGATTCCTTCCTTTTCCAATCCTTAAGTCGTTAGCTCTATCCATGGAGCTAATCGGAGGGTTACTCAAGATTTTTTCTGGCAACCCAGCACGTTATGCTAGCACACTCCTAACACAAAACATTTTATTGCTCTAACTCTAAAAACTCAAAAACTCGATCACCAAAACAGATTGACAAATTTTTCGTTTTTTTTCAACTTCTACTGAGTCCTTTTTCACGCGATTTTTTTAGTCAGTGTGATCGAACTACGTAGCTACTCCCTATATAAAAGCTTTTGCTGTACGGAAAAGCTCGGATATCCAAAAATTTGGGGGTCTATAGTTTGGTCAAAAATCGGTAATTTTCGACAAAATTTGGGTGTTTCTTGTGTCTAAATAGGAGATAGGTAATATATAATAAGGATAATAACCTATTAGTAGTCGTTAATGAATAATACTATACCCTCCTTTGCACCAAAATACCCGAATTCAGACCCTTAACTCGGAAACTTGTGATCGACGGAAGGTACAATCGGACCGCGCCAATCGTGCCCCCCACCACATAAGTTTTAATGAAAAAGTACCCGAACGATACTAAAAATGATTCAACGATACCCAACAGCCGTTGTGGATGTTGTCCCTGATGTCCCTGTTGAGTGTGGAACATGTTGGTCAGCTTGCCACTCTACCCTCTGGTCACCGGCAAAATCACCATTAAAGTGCTTAAATACTCAAATTACACTCAAGGGAGGGGACCCAACCCTTCACCGAAATACACAATCTTTCTATCAGAAATGATATAAATCAATCTGAAACAACAACAAACAGGAAGGTCAGATCACATCTCGTCCGGAAATAACATATTAACTGTCACTTTATGTTTTTTTACTGTTTTTGGTCTTTTTTGGATTTTTTACTGTTTTTTGTTCTTTTTTATTTTCAAGTAAATTTATTTTTGGCTTTTTCTTGGTTATATACTATTTTTGTTTGGTTTTACGCTTTCTCTTTAATTGTTTTTGGTCCCGAGACCTTCGGTCAAGCGGGCTCATGACTTCCCACCTAACCCTCCGGCACCCGGAATTTTCAGTGATAACTAAGTTAAAAAGCTAAACAGTACTAGGCGGAGAATACACACCTTCCCCCTAGTACAATAAAGGTCATAAAGGCCTCTAACTCGGGCATACGCCCGGAGCGGAGGGTTCGTCGCTGAAACGTTTGCTGATCAAGATGGTCTCATGCTTTTAACAGGCCCACCAAGGAGCGCCATAAAAACGTCTATGTAACATTCGCCCAATTACTACACAGCCATGGAGCGTAGAAAAAGTACCTATTAATGACTGGCAGGCGTCAGTTACCTTATTTCTACTCGTTTTTCACCCTTTCGTACTTGCCAGTTGTTTTTCTGGTCTGTTTAGGGCTAAAAAAAGTTACTATTTTTAGGCCATCAGTCAAACGACTTTTGATCAGCTTTCGTTTACATGCGAATACAACCACATAGCTGAGTCTCGGATCCTCAGACTACGTGATTGCTGTTAAACACACGGCTCGAACACATCCATTGGAGATGGATTGACCCTTTCCTCTTCCTAGCTACACATAATCTAAAATATCAAAAAACACCGGTGTCAATTCAAAGTTCTATGGCATCAGAGTAGCTAAAGTTAGTTTACTATAGTCTTTCAACATATATCAGTCTCTGGGGGACCAAGCCTCCGCTTCCGTGTTCTCCTTGTAATAACGTCGTTATTACTCTCAATTCGTGGCAAGGGATGGTACTGCTCTCCACCACCGGAGCCTCCTTTCCCACTATCTTCTTCCGCTAAGGGTCTGATCGTGCATGATCGTCACGATAAGAGGCTTCGTTTCTCTATGTTCTCGTGCGACTGTTTTCTACTCTATTTGGTGTTGTTCTGTTTTTCTCAGCTTTTTCTCAGCAAAATGGCCGTTTTTCGTATTTCTCAGAAATACTCGCTCGTTAATCAAAATTTTGAAAAATTGAAACTTCCAGAATAATTCGACACTCCTTTCAAGAACGTTTTTGTTGTTAAGGCCTTTACTCGCTGATTCGTGCTTCGCCGGAAGGTTGCGCTGTGCCAATTTGGTAGATTGGCACACACGGGCACAACTAAAAGATCTCTTCCTAAACAGAATCACTGACAGACGAGATCAATTCAAACTTAGAATTGACGGTGAAAATGCAGCTCGCCAAAATGGCGAATTAAAAAAAATTACTTCCACAGAATCAAATCTTCTGTAGATAGAGGATGGCCCGAAAGTATTGATGTAACAGTCCACGCTGATGAAGCCGCTCAAAATGCTGAAAGGAATATACAGACCAGACAAAGGAGTCAAAAGTATATTGATTTCTCATTTAAGGGACTAAGACCTCTAGCCCTTAAACAAAAAGCTCATGAAAACATGATAGAGCATCCAATCTCGAATTGGGATCAATTCACAAATCATGTAATCACTAAGAATCTAACAATCATTGTTGCTACTGATCCTGCTAATAAGTCAACATTGGATAAAATGACTTTATTAGAAACTAAAATTAAAGAACTAAACAAATTGATCAAGAATCAAGAAGTTAGTGCAATCAATGACCATACTTCATTTCAACGACGTCACCCTGACATCAAGCTAAGACCTAATAGTACACGATTTTGCGAATACTGCAGAATGAATGGACATTCTATATCTAGATGTTCAAAAAAGCAAGTTCAGGACGAAGTAAATAAGTTGCGAAAAGACTGCGAAAATAACTGAAGAAAAGACTGCTAATCTATTAGGAGTAGACATTTGTCATCTCTTCTTAAAAGCGCGCTACTTTGATATCCCCGCAGTTGAGCTAAAATCAAAAAGAAAGTGTAATATCCTACGGGTTAATGAACAACAATAAAGAATATCCTTATGTTTCAAAAATTGTCTCAATTAACTTGAAAGAGCCCCTATTCTTTCCAGACGCACTACATACTTAACAAACACTCGGCTGATCCAATTTTATACTTCGAAAAAGGAACTACACTCTTGCCTCATAAAAATACAACCAAAACCGAATTGGTTTTCATACATACAGTTTGTACCCAAATTGAGCAGAGCCTACCTATCCCAATTGAGAATCAGAAAGATCATCCTGTCACACTAATCAAGTGTGTACTAGGTTATGCAGTAACTGATATTCAAGGTTATGCAGATACAATATTTGCTATCCACGATTGTGATGAGTTCACAACAAGAATTTTAAACGAAAGTTCGGAACTTGATAGCTGTTTCATGCTGATCACTGTTGCCAATACTACACAGGAAAGCAACAACCAATTATCCGGCCCCTGTCTACAATATGTAGACTTCAAAAAAAGTCTATATTCGAATCGAATATGCCCATTGCCCATACAATTTCTGCAGATAGGGCAATGAAAAAAGGGTTTGCTGAATCAATTTGTAAAAGGTATCGTGAGTTACGACACTTTTGTAACTCAATACTTGCTAACATTAACGATATTCTAACCTTCACTGATCCAAAATCTGAACAAATCATATATAACCTCATTACCAAACAGAGGTACTTTCAGAAACCCACTTACGACGCTATATTCAACACCTTGTCCGGAATGAAAGATCATGCTATAGCAAATAACATTCGATCTATCGCTATGCCCAAAATTGTTTTTGGCTTAGATAAAATGAATTGGGAAGAAGTTTCCAAAATCGTTGTCGATGTTTTCCAACATTCTATATTTGTGGAATTACTATATTTGGGTATGCTTCAGGACAAGAAATCAAGGAAATGCCTGCCCTTGAAGTATTTGATACAGAAAATGTATCAGAGACATTTGAACAAATTGGTTCAGGTGTAGTCAAAGTATGCAAAAACAAAAATGAAATAGCAACGGATTTTTCTAATGATGCAAAGAACCTTTGCAAGCCTCCCCTGAAAGAACAATTTAAAAAATACCGAAACAAAGACTTTGGAAAAAATCGAAACTACTATTAAATTCTTATCTGACTTCGATTTCACACAAAGTGATATATCGGATGATGAGTTTGCAGATCTAATTCAGATGCTGATAGAGGATCAGGATGTTTTTTCTCATCACAAATATGATATTGGAAAAGCGAAGCATAAATTCCATATACCATGTTCAAAAAGCAACGACCTTGTAAAATCCCAGTCCATCTAAGAGATAAATTGGACAAATTGATGAATGAACTAATCCGAGCAGGCATAGTCAGAGAACTGAATGAAAAAGATGATATGAGCTCATGGTTCGTAAACCCAGTCATCATTCTTCCAAAGAAAGACTACGTTAGGTAGGTCTTGGTTGCTAGGTATCTAAACTCAATCACAGATACTAGCAATTGTAGTTGGCCATTAGAACCACTACAAGTTCTCATGACGAGAATAAACGGACCATACTTCACAAGTAGTGATCTCTCTTGCGCCTACCATCAAGTACCTCTAAAAGATGAGGCCTAGAAGTTAACAAGCTTCATTGTAGGTGATAGACAATATACCTACCAAGTTGGTTTCTATGGCTTGAAGCCACTTCCAAATTTCTTCAGTAAACTAATGAGAAATGCATTCGGACCCTCATTAAAGAAAAAAAAAGCAATTACTTACATAGACGACACTCTGTTACAGAGTCAAAATAAAAATGAAATTTTTGACACAATTCGAGAATATCAACCTCTTTTACGGAAAACTAACTTAAAAGCTGCCCCTGATAATTTTTTTCTTTCTAAGAAAAGTTAAATTTCTAGGCCATGTTGTCACTAAAGATGATCTTTCCCCAATCACTTCAAGAATTGATGATATAAAAAAATTGAAATCCCCTGAATCAAAAACAAGTTCTAGGAGTATTAGGTGTCATGGGATTCTACAGCACATACATCATCCCTTTTCACGTAGACGCAAAGTGTCTATATGAACTGGCAAACAGTAACGATAAGTTTCGATGGCTACCATGCCATGAAGAGGTTTTTCAAAAACCGAAAGACAAATTCTGCCATGGTATTTCAAATGCTATACATAATGTAAACTATCCATTCCACATTCACGCCGACTCCTCAAATGTAGGAACCGGGTGCATACTCATCCAAGACCTTCCTGAAGGGAAAAGAATTGTTTCTGCCAATTCTAGAGTCTTTGATAAGGCCGAGCAGAAAATCTCTACTCAACATTGTGAAATATGTGGAATAATATCTGCTCTGCAAACCTATGAAATCTACATTTTAGGTTCACCCTATCCTCTATACCTTTTTTGTGATCACAGATCTATTATCTTCTTATTGTCCACGAAAAGACAGCTTTCGCATAGGTTTTTCAAATACCAAGTATTGACAAAATTCATTAATTTGAAAATAATCTATACCCCGGGGTCAAACCTAGCCTTTCCTGTCCTATTGAGCCGAAATGTACCCATCGATGATTTCAAAAAAAATCAAGTCGAACATCAAACTGTTCCGATTGATATAAAGTTCATCCTAGACAATGGATAACAAATATGTTATTCAGTACTCCACAGAGATGATAATAACATTTTTCAAAACGATTGCTATCCAGTCATTGCTCAAGTGCAAGGCGGGAAAAAGAAATTAATCAACATAAGTGACAGAGGAGACTTCAGCATTGAAGATGCTCCAAAACTTTTTGAGGAATCTTGTACTGCGATTCAAAATATAAAAGATTTTTTTCTGATTTGGCAAACAAATCAACCAAATCAAACGACTATCTATACCAGATATAAACGATGAAAACATTTATGAAGAAATTCCAGATGATGTATCTGGACTTGATGATCCTTTGGAAAATTCAGAATGGCTTGAATTATATGAAGGCAATGTCGAGAACAACCTTCGCAACGATCTGGTTAAAACAAAAACTGAATTTGCAACCAAAACAAGATATTTGAAGTTAATTGAACCTCTAAGTCATCAACCTGAAGAGAATAAATCAGATTCTCTTGAACTGATAGCAAAAATGACCGACTTTGCTAAAGAAGCAAATTTAGACGTTGAAACATTTATGCAGGAGTAGTGTAACAATACTGTAATCATAGACATCAAAAATTGCATAAAGCAAAACGAAAAGCCAGAAAAAAAAAATCCTTATCGTGAAGAAAAAGGATTAAAAGCTAGTTTAGCACTAGGGAGCTGGGTAAGCAAATTTTTGGACTCTTAGTATAGTCATCATTATTTTCTTTAATACATAGAAGATTATGTTGGTCTTCAATGAATATTAATTCAAACTGCCTAATATAGCTTTGAGTTAGCTCATAAGCATCCTCTTAGCGGTCATCACGGTGAAACAGAAACTTTGGAAATAATCAAAAGATATTTCTATTGGCCCGGACTCTACAAATGGGTCAACATGCTTCTTCATGATTGCCTAGAATGTCAGAAAAATAAGCCTACACAAAAAGACCTGAATAAAGCTTACAACAATGGGGACAATTAGAAACAATCCCAATGAAAACGATCCACATTGATTATAAAGGTCCGCTCAGACCAACAAGTCACGGCAAAAACTTTTGCTTAGTTGTGATAGATGCCTTCTCTAGATATCTTCAAGTATATCCATGTACCCATGCAGACTCTAAGGAAACCATTAAGCTCTCAGAGAAACACATCACAACATTTGGTATTCCACAATAATTAATTCATGAGTAATGAATTTGCTCATTGGTCCTCTGAGTTGGGAATAACACTGAGACCAAGAACTACCTACTCGCCATGGACTAACGGAAAAGTCGATGTCCAGAATAAACATTTAACCCAGTACTTTCGACATTTTTTGAGTACGTGAGGCTCAAACTGGTCTGAATTAACAAATAAGCTTGCTTTTGCACATCACACCGCTATTACTTCAAGTAAAGGTTACACTCCATATGAGATTGTCTTTGGCATAAAACCTCAGGTTCCCCTTAGCCTTAAATGAGGCCTCTAGCGCGACAAAAACAAAAGATGTACCTCTGATTTTTGCGCTGGTATCGAAAACCATGCTCATAACGAGCATAAGTCAAACAATGAAACATAGATAGATTTCTAGAAAATCAATATTCCGCCGAAATACTGAAATGGGAAAACGGTTTTAAATTGATTTATAGTTATACCCATACCCATTGGCGCCGCATCACTAATAAGGACCACATGTTCCGAAATCAATTTAAATTAGGACGGCCTATAAAAGAAGGCACAAAAGAGTTACTAGAAATCAGATCCAAACCACTATTGAAATCTCAAAAGCTTTTGAATTTAAGATCTGGACCTTATACCGTAATTGAATAATCACGGAAGTTACGTACGGAATTCAAAAAGATTTCACTAACAAAAAAAAGATTGTCCACCGAAATCATATAATTGAAAACTTTCCTAAGGAACAAAAAATGCCCAAACTACTACAAGAGTACTCTAGTGATTTATTTTCAAATGATTTTTATGATCATATAACAAATCAACAAACCAACTCTTTCAATGAATCTAAACAAGTTGAAAATCTACAATACTAGTTTTGGTCGGTAGTCAACAATGGTTATCAGCAAATGACTGATCATAGCCCTACAAATGAGGATCAAGAGCAAACATTTTACATGAACAATCATTGGATTCAGGCAGAGAAACCATGCAACTAAGAACTTTGTTCGATGCGACTGCGATTTACCAGAATCTTAGACCTATTCGAAGTTCAACTCCCTATCCTGTTGATAAAACCCCTAATCCTTCTACTAGTCAATCTAGTAGTTATGGCCACCGCCGCCGACCTAGCCGAAGAATAAGTCCTAATACTAGTCTCGCAAATAACTTTGGCCGCCGCCACCAAAATATAACAACACAATATAATACTCCCCGTCATCCTGATTTCCCTCATTTATCTGAATCATCATAAAGTTTACTGATAGTAAAAATATTCCTCATGGCTCTCAGGAAAGCTTATATGAGAACACTCGATCCGCACTTGGATCCATTTCCGAATCTAAAAGACCTTAACTGACAAACCGCCCTACAAACTTTTATGGAACTACAAATCCATCTAATTTAGTTGGCAAATTTAAAAAAAAATAATAAACACTAACTATTTATTTGGCCAAACTCAATATTTTCCTAATTTTTTTTATTGGCCTTTTCTTTTCTTTTTTATAAATCTTCAGTTTGTAATAAAACCACAAAACCTCCAACAATAAAACATAATTACAATAAATTTAAAAATAATTTTTTTAAATGTGAGACTTGATATCCGTAAAGGATTTGATCAATTTAAGCGCCGCCATATTTTCAAGAGAATTTTCAGCGATCCTACTCAGGATCCTCACTGCAAACTAAAGCGCTGAATAAGGCCGCCCTCAAGCCTGTTAAATTTCTTCTATCATAATGTCCAGCTCTATTTTTCCCTGAAATCTTCTTTTGTTTCTGGTCTTTTGAAGAAATCTTCTTGAAACTAAAACAAATTTATATTCTCTTTATGTTGCCATGCCACTTAAAAAAAATTATTTTTTTATTTTTAAAATCGGGTGTATAGTAAAAGAAACTTACATCCTCGCCAAAGATTAAGGACAAAAAGTCCATTGTTTCCTTTGAGACGACATCGTCTCCCATCCATGGGCTCCACACTTTCTTGGCAAGGTATTTGCTCTGAATTGAACCTAACTCGATTAACTCTCCGGCATTTAGTACCGGATACTTCCAGATAAAGCTCCGATCCATAAAAAGCATAAAATCCATTGGCGTCAAATTTACTCCTTTTTTTCCACTAGCCCATCATATATTCCCACCCTCCTCTCAACTGCCCTGTCCTCCAGCAAGGCTTCGTATTTGAAGTTCAACTCATCCCGTAAATTCAAAATTTTCTCTAGGAAATCCACCAGACTGTCTTCGGGCTCAATGTAATTCATTTTTAACGAAGAAAAATTTTTAAAATAGTACGATAGTAAAGTGTAAACAGAAAGCAAATAAATGATGTTGCTTTTAGTCCTCTTTTATGAATGAGATTTTGTTTTTTCATTTTTTCCTCCTCCAATAGGGAAGGGCAATGCAGTTGTTAAAAATTAACAACAGCATAAACGAATAAAATCTTTTCGCTGCTACATCTCAAAAAATCAAAACTAAATGGAAAACCACGACATTAAACAAGAGTGGAAAAAACCACAACTTTACAAAACGAATGCCGAAGGAAATGCGAATTAAAACGAGAGACGCCGAATAACAACGGCCAACCAGAGCTTAGATTTGCAAAAAGCAAAAACAGCCTTCAAAAACTAACTGATATACAGTTATTTTTATTCTTGCTCAATTCCACATCTTGCATCCTAAACCTCCTCTCTCCAAAAAATAAAAAAAATTCTGCTGAATTCCTCAGCAAAAATAAAAAATCTAACTCGGATTTTCAATCAAAATATCCACACAATGACAAATCCAAATAGTGAACTAGAGGAAGGTGAATTAATGGACCAAGATCCTGTTGTAACCACTCTCGGAGAAATGCTTAAAGTGAGTAATTTTATAAATCCTTTTGCTTTCATTCACCACCAAAAAATAAATTTGCAAAAAATTTATTTGGTTGTCCTTTTAACCCTAATAATACTTTCAAATCAAACTTCAGCATTTGATCCGACAGAACAATTGTATGCAAATACTGCAAATACTCTTCGGGTTGCTCATTTTGATAGTCAACTGATGACTTCTAACAAAATGTTTTCGCTAAATAAAGTAGCACTTTGTAAAGTTCAACCAGAAAACATTAAAGCAACCCATGCTTATGTTACTCTTTATCAGAGACATTATCACACAAAAGTAAATACGAAAATGTGTCGCATAAAACACCAATCAATGCGTTGGTTCTGCGATTCTTTTTATTCGAGTGGTATCGACGCTCGAGAAATTATGATCACTACTGATCTCCATTTATCTGCCGATCAATGTAAATCGGCTGCCGACAGAGGTTATCTTAACCTAAACTATGTTAGTATTGGAAATATTCTTTTCAAATTTAATGTTAAAACAGTAACTAATGCCCATGCTGGCAAAGTTGACGACGAAAATCATGATGAATGTGATGGCCGTTCATTGGTTAAACTGGACACTTTTGAAACTTACTTGCAAAATGTAATTTTAACTGTTAACTTCAAAGATTGAACAGTCAATAATTGGCAAAACATTCCTTTGCCCTGTGCAGTGTCTACAAATGGATGTGAAACAACATCCTTAGACTCTTTTGCTTATACTTGAGAAGAACCCAAAAATTGCGTTTTCACTGTTTTAAACAGATTTCCGGCTAAAATGATTCGAATCATACTATATAATTTAAGACATTTCTAGCCCGTCTATTCATTCAACCCAAACAAGGGATTCTCAAAAATTTATGCTAGAGGTGATGAATAAAACACAATCTCTTTGTGGTCATCCAAGAATAGTGTATCCAACTTCATATGATTCACTTTTTATTGCATACACTGACGGTTTCAATATGGATACTGGAATCCAAGTTAAACCAACCCCAGAAACGAGAACTATTACTAATGCCGGCCAACCAAATTCTACTTTTCTCACAACAAGTGAATATTTGCCGTCACTCATATTCTTAACTAGTCAAATTGACTACGAAGCTCACATAGGAACCAAATTGAAATATATCCTTTTCAAAAGCTTCTACATGCTCAGAACGGCCGAGTTAGCCCTTCTGCAAAATCAATGTGAGGTAGAACGCTCCTCATTATTAAATACTCTAATGCTTTCATTTGAAAGCCCACGATTGGCTGGCTATATTTTAACTCAGAACCGCTCTATGTTCTTAGAGACCAATGGCAATGTTGCTGGCTCTACCATTGTCCGAAATTTTATTCACCTTTGCAATTAATGGAGCAATGCTATAATCGCATTCCCATAATGTATAAAGAAACTATTCGATTTTTCTATCCAATTACGCGACAAACTTTTCAGTCGGCAGATCTACAAGACTGTTCCGACAAACATTTAAACCTTTTCCATTTAGATGTTGATGATGACAAGTCCTGGATTGAATTAACCCCCCAAATTACAAGGGTTACAGGACCATATCTCTTTAAACCAAAAGAGATAGTTCAACAGATTAAATATTCTTTAGCCTCTAGTCAGGGTGCTTCATTCTACTTTTATGCTGAAATGCAAAAATTTTGGAATATGGTTTCCGATAATTCAGAGATGAAAGGAATACTGCAAAAAGTATCCAGGTCTTTTCTAAACGCTCAAAAATTTCTTTTCAAAGACTCATATAGCCCACTAGGCTCTTCTCAAACAATGTAATTGGACTATCTCTTCTCTCCAAACTTTTGGAAGAACGAATACACACGTATATACGGGAAAGTACAATACTATTTAGAAAAATGCGCAATAGTATTCGCCTATTTTCTCTTTGTGAAATCCATACTAGATTTTCTAGTATTCATAATAAAAGCTATGCATATTCAAAAAATTACCGGCCGCTCACTCCATTTATCAAAGTTCTACTTGGCGCCTCATACAATATACTTTTCAGTTCTATAGTGACTTCAATTTTCACTCGAGATCAGCAAACTGAAAAATTAGAACAAGAATGTGATCAGAAAAAAACAAGCCCCTCTTTTAGAGGAAATTGATAAAATCAACCAGGATTGCATGTATCCTCACATCCAATTAACACATTTTCATAGAAGAACTCAAAACTTGGACCACTCAACAAACCCAGTCTAATCAAAAATTTTTTTTTACTGTTCTAGGATATACCAACAGACTCAACTATGGACGCAACACTTGACGACGAGTTGAGAGGTTTTAAGGATCTTCTCTCACTCCTGCCACCAACAGATCCGCTGGACTCGCAACTTTCAGCACCATTTCAACAATCAACTGTTTCTACTACTATGACTCCCACTGCAACGCCGACTTCAACACGATCCTTCGTTGTGCCACTACCTCACACCACTTCAGCTGTCCCAATAGCTACAGCATCAAAGCCACCACCCCTAAAAGTTTCACCCCCTGATTTCAAAATACCCCTGGTTCCCTCTAATTCTCGGATTAAAAAGCGAACGCAGATAGTAAGACCATATAAGATACTAACGCCGGTATCAACTTCTCAATATCCAACACCATTAGGCGACAGCCCTTACACCCCACTGAATTAAATACTTAATTACATATTCAATTAGAAAGAGAACGGTACATAAATTCTAACAGTAATCCCGGCTTCGATATGGATCTCAACTATGCTTTGAATCCATTAATCAATGGTTTTAAATTAGAAGCCTATCACCCTATTAAAAAAATGTACTCTAAAACTAATTCCCTTCTTTAGTATCAAAAAATCTATGTCCCAGCAAAAAATCTGACTGCAAATTACCCCCCAGTTGGATGACTATACTGAGCAAATTCAGCTTAGTCATATACATGAAACCCATCAAATCCGGGAGCTAAGAAAACAAATCCACAATTTGAAAACAAAAAATCACCATTTTATAGCCCCGTTGGAAGGAAAATTATACAGATTATTTGTCCTTTCACTTAAAAAATTATCTTTTCATTTTATTTAGCTATCTAGTATAGCTACTAAGTTTGCCTTTTCCAACAATTTTGACTTTTATAAAAAAACAAAAAAAAAATACACCCTTTTGTATGAACCAGTCCTCCCCTTATTACGCATATGGACACCCACTTCACAGACTTCAGGAAGAAAATGAAACTTCGAGAAAAGAATGTTCAAGGAATGATAATTTTAAACTGAACTTCAAACTTTTGAGAAACAAATAGTTTTGATGTATTTCAATATATAATTTGATCTTGGTTGTGTAAACTCTATTTTGATTTATAAATGTAACTGTTGTGTTTATATTCATTCAAGCCTGACTCAAAAAATTAGGTCTTCAATAACATATGCTACCTATAATACCAACAAACTACTGAACAAATTTCATGAGGTTGAATGAAAATAGCTTTGATCGATTACCAATTACCTCACTTGAAGAGCTGGGAAAAAAAACAAAATTTTCAGTTTTTTGTCCTCCCCAAATAGGAGGATGGATATGTTCTAATTTCAAATATAAACAAAAACATGAGTTTTTTTTATTGTGTTCACAAAGTGTGACGCCATCGCCACCACAAAATAAATATGTTTTTATCGTTTTGCAAAAGGAAGGGAAATGCTATTGGAAAAATTCGTATAACGTTTTAAGCATTGAGAAATAAAACGACTATTCTCGTTCAATGCGAATAATAATGATTCTTCTCGTAAAATACGAGCATACGAAAGATTCTTCTCGTAAAATACGAATGCACGAATAGAGAATACAAAGTTAAGAAGTAACTTCTCATTTGATACGAAAAAGTGGTACGATTTCCCATCTGAGTATAAACAGAAGCTGAAAACTACGGGAATTCATTCCCAACAATTTCTCTTCTAACACCAACACCACTCTCTTCAACCACCCCAACCATTCTCTATAAAATACTTTCAATGGTCAGTAAGAATATCTCCAATCTCACCATTAAAATAAATATTTAGTCAAAAGGCAACTTGCAGTAAATTCATACTAACTTCTTTTCTAATAAACTATTTCTCAGCGAATTTTAGATTTACTTTCTAACAAAGACATTAGAAAGGACCCATTATTCGTAGCAAGCTTTTGTTCGACGTGCATGGTATTGCTAGCTTAATAAAAGCGACTCTATTGTAGGAGGTATTGGATCAGAGTATGTCTTAGATCCCGTATTTCAGACCAAGAGTCTGTGGACCGTTTCATGTCAAACTTTTTCACATTCTCTCTCATCTTTTTGGGGTAGTGGGTTAAGTTTATCAATCCTCCCACCTTTCCATGCCTGATCGCAATTAATGTCAGGAGTCCATCCAATCGGAGACTCTGTATCCCTTCAGTGACCATACCGCACCTTCCGCCGTTGTAGGTTCTGTTAGTATGCTCAGGAGACCTCTACGTTGAAGTTGATTGTTAATGCCGGCGAACACGGTTGTTATTGCGTTCATTTCGGTCTGTCGTTGAACCCCGATCGCCAATTGATCTGGATTGCATTCAATCCAGGTCGGTTATCGCCAAAATGATTACGTCGGGCAAAAACAAGGACTTAGAGGTAGGCACGAAGTCCGACCTCGCAATCACTAATATCGTTCCTCTCATCATTTCTGCTTTGTCGTACGCTGCGAAGATGATCTCGTCTGGTCGAAATTTCAATTCATCGTATTTTTCAGCATCACATTCTTGGTCTACCAATTTTGGATAGGCTCTTTCTGTCACATGAGCTGGAGGCACTCGCACTTGCTTAAACATCTTTACAAGTTGCCCCGTTGGTGCTCTAGTTGTCAAAAATCTCCCTGGTCTCTCTTCTCAGTGCTGCTTGTTATGATTCATTCTTACATCTTGCAAAGGTCTGGCATTCACTGGACCCATGATGTTATTTCAGGGCAGTCCCTCAAAATCAGCAAGTGGTAATGCAGATGTGGAGCTAGAGTTGATTCCGGCTCCTATCAACCCGTCCACCCTCACAATCGAATACAGTCCTTTTACTGATAGTCTCGCCCCATTCAAAATTCTCTTCGCATCGGCTGCAAATATTATTATTTGAAGATTCAGCTTCGTCAGATCTTGTTTGTAAGTTTTCCAGGTGGACGGTGTCGGTCTTGAACACATCATGAAAATGTTATCAGGACGCCGCTCACCATGCTTGTACTCGTCATCGTCTCAGATCTGGAGGTACCTGAGTTATTTCCATCGGTGATTGACTACTCCCAATTTTCGTCGGGGATGAATGGTCCCCCTCATTGGCCTGACAACTGTTCTTACTCGATTGAGCTCTTCATTACTTATGGCGCGGTTGAGACTGATCCCAGGCGTGTCTCCAGATTAGGAGGCACGAAGTTCAAGATCGCTGGCACTTTCGTCGTTTGTTCTATTCTGAGTGTTCCGTGTCGAAAATTTCAACTTTCAACTCATTTAAACGCTCCGGGAAGAAACGATTTATCCAGCCTTGTCCTACTAAAATATCGAAGCCTATTCAATTAGTGGTGAACCTGGCTTAATCCAGAGCCTCATCTCATACTCCAAGTCCATTAAGATCATACGGACAGCGTAGCGACTTGCCAGACTTCGCACGATGTTGTTCCATCTAACGACGCTATCATTATGCCTTCTTCCTGTGGACGAAAGCGTTCTCGTACTCATTGGTATGGTGCAAATGGTCAGTACCGCGCACTGAAACTGTTGCCACACTGTGGTGAACAGGGATACCAGGCTTGACTCCCACTGAGCTTCTTCTGAATCTGAGCTCCTGGGACGTTGTTTGTGCCTATGAAAATCATTATGTCCAACATTTTTTCCGAGTTCATCAAGTCCGCCATCCGATACAACTGGGCTACTGTGGCGCCTCCGAATGCCGTCACTGTAGTGATCCACAAGGTTCTCAAGTTTTGCATTTTTCTCACAAGACTATCGCCAAAAAACAAATGCGACCTTCCAAAAAGTGGTTGCTGCATGTTGATTGCGGGACTCCACGTCGATCAGTTGAAACATGCTTGCATATACGTTTCTGAGATTCCTGTGAAGCTGTTTTTGATTTGATTGTTTTTCTGTATGTCAAACACACGCGACACTTTCTTCATAAGCATCTCTCTTATCTTCCTGTCGGAGGTTTTTGAGGTTTTTGCTAATTTGGTTATGGTAGCAGCTCCTGTTCTCCTCATTACTCCCAACGACCCTCTACTCTACCAGCATCATCGACTCTTCCATGGGGTGCAGTCACCCCGGAACCTGGAACACTCCTGTTGGCCACGAGTCGGCCAGCGGCTTCCACCAGCTAGTGTATGGTTCGCTCCACGACTGGATCACCCAGGGTGCAACTTGGGTCCGGGATCGTCAATCTACCGGGATTTGCACTTCAGTTGATTGTCTTACCTCGCGAGGTGTCGAAAGCTCCGTCGGGGACTGTCCACGAGGAACATTGCCTGCGGGTAATGATCGTTCCATTGCGGTCGCTAATCCTAGTCGTTCCAATCGCTCCTTATATTCCTGCCTCAAGCGTTCCATTTGCTCTCCCTAATTCTTGTTGTAATCCTCAAACAGTCTCTTCCACATATCTCTATCCCCTCAGTTCTGATCATGGTTTTTTCTCACCCGCTCCAACTCGTCTTTCGTCTCGTTCAGATCATTAAATGTTTCATTCGTTTGGACTTCTTCTTCTACTCTCGCCCGCTTTGGTGGCCCAGCTACTCTCAGTTGTGAGCTAGACGAGGCTGCCTCGCTACTCAGTTCTTGATGCATTCCCCTCAACCCAGGCCTAGGCTTGGTCAGAAGAGGCATCTCACCTGGTTGGTAGGTCCTTGAACTTTCCAATCAAGGCTCGTTCGGAATGTCACTTCCTGAGAGTGCCTTGTTTCCCTACCTCTTTACCCTCGTGTTTGGGCGGTCTAGTAATCCATGTTGTCCATAAGTGGTCATCAAAAACACTTCTGTGGGGTAGTCACCGCGGTCGTCATGCCCCGAGATATTCGTTAAGGCGGCCAGCAACATGATTACCTCTGGGTCCTCCAGAGCGAAGTCTAGATTCATCAGCTGGCGATAGATCGCATCAATCACCGGTCCTTCATAGGCCTCTGCAAGGTCCATTACTTCGCTCAGGTCGAAGTTTTCGTTTTAGTATGATTCGGTTTTGATTATCTGTATGCGCAATTGAAATTTGATGAATAATTTAACGATCAATAAGGATCTAGAGAAAAGGGTCACAACTATCACATCTGTCAACATTACTCCAAGTTCATATTCAAAAAATTTAAAAACAACCAGGGAGGAAGATTTCGATAATGGGATATTCAAATTCAATTCAATTCTAAAATCTCGGAACTTGATCTAAGAGTGGACAGTCCAAACTTTGGTTATTTTCCTAAAACTTTTGTTCGAGCATTCATGGTCACTAACACGTCCAAACCCAAGATCCTAACATTAAAACTACATAATACCTTACACATAGCACATAACATATCCTACACTCAACCTATACTCAAATAAAATTTCTTATCTAAATACACGTCTATGTTGATATCAGAAAAAATCATATGTATCAGCACATACAGCTCCCGAGGAGGCAATCATCCTCGGTTTGGGTCGTACAGGAAGCGATAGTTCTCTCACATCCCTCCCCAGTAAGAAGTCTCTCAGTCTCGTCAGGGACATTACCAAATCTCTAGAGACCATATGCTGCTTTTCCGTCGCCCTCGTCACAAAGGAGCATTAGTTTTTTTCCGATATTTGCGAAGCCGCTTTAGGCAAAGATGCTACAACTCCTATTCCTGGTATTCGCTTCGAAGCCGTTTTAGGCAAAGATGCTACAACTCCTATTCCTGGTATTCGCTTCAAAGAAATTTATGTTTTTGTATTTTCTCTTAAAATTTGCTGCTAACGCTGTTCTAAAAATCATCTCCGCTTGAATTGTTATCGCACCTGTCGTATTTGTAAGTATAAAGTTGCTATCTGTTAGTATTATGCTACTTGAGTATTCATTTGGCAAGTTAAAATATGACTCTGCTACTATCCCTATGTATGGTTCCTTAGTTTCTGGCTCTAGGTTCCTACTCCCACTCCCCGGACATAAAATTCTATCGACGTCCCCGTCGATCGCATTCCGGATATTAAGTTATGGTTGGACGCAGGAGTGAGCAATTGTCCTTCATGAGTTGCCCGTTAAGGATTCTCTTTGTCATTTTTTTAGTATTTCTTGCTCTCCCTGTCTACGTCCTGAATCTTGACACTGGTTTCTGCTCGTCGTCATATTCCCTTTTGGGATGAGACCCATCGTCGACCCATTCCTTATCTTGGTCTTGTGGCGCGGGTATCTCTTCTAGACACACCAATTCTTCCATTATCCTTTTCAGGTATATCCTGTCCAATAAGAAGTCGTCTCTAAACGGGTTACATTTCTTGTCCTGTCACTTTGTCGTGTTTGCCGTGTTTTGTTGATTGTATTAGATTCCATGTTCTTCAAAATCTCTATTTGCTCGGGAATTTCCCAGTCCTCTTCTGCGTAGGGTAAGGTTTCCTCATCCGCCTCAACTGTTTCATTAAATCCAGGTCCAGCGGCGGACTTGTCCCTTTTTCTAGAGCCTCATTCGCATCGTTCATTCCCTGGTACCTTTCTCAATGACCTCATAAGCAGGGTCCATCATCAGATAATCAACCCAATCCATGCCTTCAGGTATACACCAGTCCTGTGTGGATGGGTTGTGTGGTTTAATGATCTCAAAATGCGCTGCTCGGCCGGAACGTAATCTGTAAAAGCGTCCCTACTGATGCATTTCCGTTACCATGAACCATACCGTGTCCACTCCTTTAGGAGTTTTTCGTTTCTCTCGGTGGTATAACGTTCTGAAACACCCACACGCTTCTCCTGCTGAGTAAGCTTTTGCACCAGCTGTCTTCGTGTCAAAATTTTTCCTCTGCCTCGCCTGAGTTTGTGTATTGCGTATTGCGTCTGCTGACGTCGTTCAGCTCTTGCTGACGTCTGTTCACGTCCCCTACATAGACTTGTGGCGATGTTTTCTTTCCTTCATACTCTGGATAAAAGAAAGTCAAAGGCAAAGACTTTTCATGTCCATTCAACATCATGTGTGGTCAATTCCTGTGGTGGAATGTTGCGTACTGTTGTAGGCTCCCATCACATGTGGAAGATATTTATCACAATCAGTCATGTATCTGGAACAACACATCCTCAACGTCGACATCAGAATCCAATTTTGTCTTTCCACCAAGCCGTTCGTTTGCGGGTGATACGTCGTAGAATGAGCCTGAGCTACTTGAGAACGTCTCAAGATCTCCTTAGTAAGTTCTCCTACAATAGCTGTTCCATTGTTCGATCGGAGTTTCATTGAACATCCCTTTCTTGCGATCCACGCATTGATCAGATGATCGCATGTTTCTTCGGCTGAGGCAGTTATGCAGTGCACGGCTACTGCAAACTTTAAGAAGTGATCGATCATCACAGGACGTGATTGTGCCCACCATCGTTATGCATATCTTCTGGTGATCGATCTGCACCACCTCATTGAACTCGGATGACTCTATCGACTGTAATTGAAAACATAGTTTACTGGGATCTTTCACCTGTTGGCATGAGATACATGCTAGTACCCACTTCTCGCACGCCTTCATCTTTCCAGGGCATTCACAGCTTTTCAAGGTCCTCTGATATACTTTATCGATTCCCTGGGGTGGCCCATCTGATCATGTGACCTGAATAAAAGTTCCATTTGTTAGAGTTGCGGCAACCTTGTACAGGACCTTGTCCCCCTCAACAATCCAATCTTTGTTCAGATATATCCCTCTTTCTGCATATAAGTTTGTTTCGAGATTCGGTAACTATTCTCTTCCAGTTCTCCTTTGTCTGGTACCCCATTTTCGATCCACTTTTCAAGTTGCTGGGCATGTGTTCATTTCTCTGCGCGCTTAGTAGGTCTGAGAGTCTGTATCTCGCCTTCAAGTATGCCTTCATGAACCTCAAATGACTGTTTAGCTCATCGGGCTGATGCGCGTCATCTTCCATCTTAACGCACCAAATCGTTGACAATGGATCTGTCTCTTGTTTGAACGGTTGAAGGTCAGTCCCAACTGGTTGCTTCTGTGGTAACAGGATCATCGAACGTTACAGGCTCTTTCACTCGGGACCAGGTAGCGATCAATGTCAGGGTCTTGGTACACTTCCATGTCCATGTCCCTTGCACGAGTCTCCACTAGCAATGTGTGGACTGCCAACTCTGATATATCTGATCCTCTGATCGAGTTCCTGTCTGAGTAGGTGTCAATATCTGAGTTCCTCGAGGTGTTGCCGAAGGATGAGTCTGTCGTGGAACATGCTTTATCGGCAGATCCTGATTTGCATGATCTACTCATCCATATAATCTCCCCGGACCAACTTTTGTCAGTCTGGTCTTTTTCGCTTAAGTGTCCTCTTTCCTCGTCGACGTCCAACTCTCCGGCCAAATTCTCTTGTTCCGAGTTTCTCGATTCAACTTTTATCAATCATCAATCGGGCTCCTCAAAGGTGAGAGTCTTCTCTTGAGTTCCTATCTCCTGTTCTTTTTCTTTGTATGATGTCCTCATCAAAATGCTTTTGGAATCGAGGATAGTAGTTACTGAACTACCTTCCTACAAAGCCTTTCGCTTTGCTCGTGTTGGCGTCTTGATGGTTTTACCCGTACCTTCTCACTGACGGCCAGCGATGCCATGGCTGCTGCCCATTCGCGGTCATCTCTAATCACTCTCTCTCCAACCCACTATGCATCACTGCAGCAGGTGAAATGGCACCGGGTACCTGTTGGATAAGATCTTTACTTCTGCGGCCTTCTCCATTGGTATTCCAGGGTGTTCACTTGTCCAATAACTCCACTTGTCCAGCCTTCTCCACTTTTCCAACCATCTCGTCGAGGGAAGTGCTTCATAAGTCTCTTTATCCAGCAACGAGAATCCTTCCCTGATTTTGCTTGATTGGCCTGCATCTGCTCCAGTCTTTCATAAAACTCAGTTTTGTTGCTGAGGCTATCAGCATTTTTATGCTTGTCGCGCATCCTGTGCTCAATTATCATATTTTAGCCATATAACCTGGCTACCCAACGACCAATGTAACTCTGGTCCATCGAGTAACTCTTCAATCAGGATAGGGCTCTGTTATCAACACACAACTTAAAAGGAGCGCTCCCGAGTATGCGCGGTAGTTCTCCACGAAGGTGAATACCGCAAACATTTCTGCTTTTGATGCACCATATTTCATTTCAGTGTCGGTCAAAACTTTACTGTCATATGCAATGAAACGGAGAACTGTTCCAGCATTCCACTCTAGCTCCTGATGTAGTTTTCCTGAATTGGCTACCACATAAGAATCGGTGTCGAGGTCGTACATTCCTTCCTCTGTGGGCATGCCCAGCACTGGCGCTTCGCACAGTTTCCGGTTTATATTCTCGAAAACTTCCAGAGCTCTTCATTCCATTCGAAATTCTTGCCTTTGTTGCGCATTAGTTTCTGCATTCGGTACACCTTTTGTGTGTATCCTTTGGTGAACTCGCGGTAATATTTGGAAAATACCAGGAAGCTCATGAGCTGCATGTCCGTTCTGATGGCCTTCCATGTTAACACGGCCTCCACCGCATCCGGATACGGCCTCACACCATGCCTGTCTTCCCAAGTACTTGGTTGAGACCCTACGGATCTCACATTTTGACGGTTTGCCATTCAAGCCGGCTCTCTTCATGCAGTCGTGGATTTGATTTGCCACGGTGGGTGTAGCTATGACTACGTCATCCACGTAGCGCATCAGAAGATTCCCGTACTTCTTCGTTACTCTGTTCAAAGCCTGAGCCATCAGACTTTAAAAGGTCGCCGTGGCATTGCACAAGCCGGAGGGAATCCTTTTCCACTGGTGCAGCCCAATTCACTTGCAAATCCAGTCTTTTCTCGGTTCTTTTCCTAATAGGAACCTTCCAGAAGGCACAACCCAGATCCCGTGAAGTAAAGAAGTTGGCATCGCCAAGTTTCGAGAGGCTCCCGTCTATAAGTGGTATTGGGTAGGCGTCCTCTATGGTAACTGCGTTCAGGTAGGGAAAGTCGCAACAGAATCTTAGCTGTGTCCCCTTCTTTTTAGCCATGACAACCCTAAAAGCCCAATGTGACTTTGAGGGTTCTATCATATCGTAATCGGGCAATATTTCTATTTCCGCTCGGCACGCTTCCGATTTATGAGGTGTCCTGAACCTTACGCTCTCACTGTGGGGAACGGCGCTTTTTTCTAGTTCGACTTCGTGCTCGACGAAATTACAACAACAATATCCGCCTTATATTATGAAAAAACGTCCGCGTTCCGACTTAAATTTGCTCTTAGTGACTCAAAGTGACTTTCTCTCAACTATCTCACCTCTCAAGTGCTCTATCTCTGGCAAAACTGGTTTGTCAGACTCTAATTCACATGACGAGGGGTGTTTCGAAAAATTCGACATGTCGTCATCTAATTCGGATCTCATTGAGAGTATTTTTTTTTTAAGATTTGAATTCATTCGTCGACAAATCTTCGTCTGTTTCGGATCTCATTGAAAATATTTTATCTAGAGATTTCAATTCATTGTTCCTTTTTACAATTAAACCTTTACTTGCATGTGTTAGACAGTCTTTTATTTGATGTTTCTTCAGGTTTGGTGTTTCTCCATAGTCTGTCCTCATTTGCAAGCGTAGCCAAGTTTCATTTCACGCTGGATTGAAACCGTTGTGTCCATTGTACTCAAAAATACGCTCGTACACAACCCGTTTCGTGTGACGGAAAGCTCTGGCTTAAGACCACTGAACGTTGACTGTTTGGGTTGGGTGCCAAGCAAAGCTGCTTACTATCACTCAATAAGTTTAGTATTCTCATCCTAAAAATTACTACTGCTGCCTGCCCGAGCTGTAATTTTACCTTTCTATCTAATAAATGTGTTACCTTTTTCTCATTATTTATTAATATTCTGTTTACTGGGCTCTTAACATAGTTCCTGTCTGGATTCCTATTCCTTATCTGTCCATTATCAAGTTGATCATCACGTCGGAATTCCTGACGAAGTTGCGTCCCAAAGTGAATTGATCCAAATTGTCTAGGTTCTCCACTACAAGGAAACTCATCCAGAGATTCCATCCTCCCATGCGGGTAACTGCTATTGGAGTTCTCCCATCTACGTAGATCGATCCGCGCTTGGTGACTGCCAATCTTAAGTTTGTTGCTATTAGGTACTCCCCGGTGAAGCCCATTCTTTCTCAAGTCTTTATCGGCATTACACTGACTACTGCTCATGTATCTAGAAGTCCTGTTACTCTCATCTTTTTTCCATCGGTGCTTAGCCGATTTGCAGTCACATCCGCTTCGTTTTCAATGTGTACCGCATCGTGTTCCATCATGGCGTTATGACCCGTTCTAAGGACCTTTAGTTCTTCCTGACCCAAATATATATGTCCTATTTGGTCACTGTCTGTTGTGACGTAGGTCTTGGAATAATTTCTAAACTCGTCCATGTTTAATATCACTTGATATGGTTCGTAGACTTCCACGTAACGCCCGTGAGGTTTCCTCATTCGAGTGCCAATCGTTGTTAACAAATCGCAGAGCTCCCGATTCAGTGCGTGGCTCTGCTTATCTCTGATAATCCGCATATATGTCCAAATGCATTGAGGTGATTTCCGAAGGTTCACTTAGGTTCCTGATTACCTGATGTCCAGTCACTGATATTATTGGCTGTATCTTGCTTCCTTGTGGCACCATCCCGAATGTACGTCCGGAGTTCACATTTTACTTCATTCTCAAACTACTTTGTGCATTCCTTTCATCTACTTGAGATGCGTCAAAGGCTATCTCTTGTCGCTGCTTTATAGTCGATCTTAAAGATGTTGGCTGCGTTTCTAGGTTCTGGCTCACTCGTTTCTTCTAGCACGGCTAGCGTTTTCTTCGTAGCCAGCTCTTGCGGATTTTCTCTTTTCTCCGGGCTTCCGCCTCGCTCATCAGGCGTGTCTTGCTGTTTTTGAAACTTGATAAAGCTTCTTCAATCCTTGGGTACTTGATGTCTGCCACAGCATCGCAACACTGTGGTTTTCTGATCTAAAATGACGATGCAATTTGCAAAAAAAGCACATGTGACTAAATTTTGCAATTAATCGTCTCATGAAACCTTCGTGATCAATTTCTGAGGTATCTTCATCTCCGAGACTTAAACCGATCGCCTTTTGCCCTGTTTGTAGGTTTTGGGAATGCTGATGCATGATGGTCTGCCGAACTGCAGTTTGCACAAGAATATCTCTTGTCAATGTTGTCCCTAGGTGTGTACCAGTTGTTACCCTGGTTGGGAGGTCCATTGTTAAAACTGCAATAATTGTTTTTGCAATATCCTGACTTTATAGGAGGCTTGAGCAACATATGCTCCTTGGATTTCAGCCGCAGTTCCTCCGGTTTAAGCGCAAGAGGTGAGTAATGCGTTGCTAATATTGTCCTATCCATCGTTCTTTACACCTTTTCTGAAAATTGAAGCTACTGCCAAGTTCATCCTGCAGTTGTTTGAATTGTCCGGATGACTACGCCTTCTGAGCAATTCTAAGTCATCTAAGAACTATGGTTTCGTCTTCACGTTGCCTTCGTTTCTCCAAGCGCATCAAAGATTGGTGTCCTTGCACCCTTGAGCCAAAACAATTCAACTTGATTTCGAGTATTTTATCGGATGTGTCCCGCTGGTATTGCTTTTTGACCATTACGGAGTTCAGTGCTGTCTCTTCCAGGTTGCTGGTGAGCCCACTTCAATCTTGTCTTTCTGTCAAGTCTTCTTCCTCAAAGTTCAGCTTCATGACCTTTATCCAGGTATCTATTCAGCCGTCAGAATCATCCTTATGGTATCTTGCTGTCTTGAATACCCTTCTGAACTTCTCGCTGCGTTCACTGGTTCTAGATGGTTAACTCGTTATGTAAGTTTCCAGGGACCTGTTTAGAGGTTCAAACGCTGTGGCCATTGATGTTGCACGATCGTTATTACCCCCTGATTGAGACTCTGGACTTTCCTCCTGTCCGAGCCGCTGGGTTGACATCTTTCTTGCTTCGCGTGGCTCCAGCTTGTGGAATCACTTTTCCTAGTCGTATTTGCGTCTCGCATAGGTTGTTCGTTTGAGGTCGGTCTGCTGTATTCAGTGAGCCACTAGGCCTATTATTCCCGGCGGCATTGCTGGAAGAGTTACCCTTCCTCTCGTGGATCTATGAGTCTTACCTATGTTGGGATGTTCGTTCAAGTTCACTCTCGGCTCCCTGCTAGACTCTCCCGAGTTTGCTACTCTATTCCTAGATCTGCTCCTGTTTCCTAGGAGACCATCCAGTTTGTACATGATAGCCTGAGTGCGTCTCTCTATCATCGCGTCTATGACTGTCTCTTGTTCCAAGAGTCCCAAGAGTCTGCTCTTGGCCTAGTTCTTGGCCAGCTATTCATCCGTCCTTTCTTTTAAGCGTAATTTGCTTCTGCCGACTTCTTGTCTGTTGTGTTTAATTTCTTCCCGCAGGCTTTCTCTCTCAGCATAAACTGTTCTCTCTAGTTTACTGTTCTTATTGACAGCTGTTCACTCTGCTCAGCCATGATGTCCACATTCTTGGTCGAGGCCTCTTCCATTGATGCCCTGTTGTCTACCAATGGTTTCAATAGTGGTGGCGTCACCCTATTGGTTCCAAGCAGTTTAGAGATGGTCGAGACTCGAGTTTTACCGCTCTGTCTCAATGTTTCTTCATAATCTACATCTGGTTCCGCTGGTTGGATTCCTGACCCTGTGTTCCTATCCGTTCCTAATTGCACTTCCATGTTGGCCATGGTCAAGAACTCTCTTGACTGTTGTAATCCATAAATAGTCTTGTTTATGTTTTTGACTGCACCAAACCGTTTCAAATAGCCAGTCTCCATGTTTGTGGATGCTTCTATTTCTTGTGTCGAACTGTTCGGGCTTAGTTGAGACTCCAAGTAATCGGTTTCTTCGCTGTCCTCCTCCTCTTCTTGCATGTCTACTTCATCCCCTGTTTCCCGTTCCCATATCACATGGAAAGAAACTTCCCAAAGTGTTCTTGGCACGTTCCAAAAACGAGGATGACGTTACCACTTTCTCTGTCACCACATGCATCGTGGTTTTTATCAGAAGGTGATCCTGCTGCTGCTGCGTTTTCAGACGAAATGTCGGACGTTTCTGACATCTCCTCTCATTCTAGAGTCCCGGTGGAAGTAGCGAAATTGTGGCCTTGTTCTACGCGAGTAGATTCACTCGTCAAGCCGGTTTTAGTTCAGAAAGGAGTTTTGGTGGATCTATACTTCCAGCATTGCCCCTTTCTCTTCCGAGGCCGTTTGACTCCGTGCTCCAACCATTCCGCCTGAATATTTTTTTCCCTTTCTTGTTCCGAGTCAATTCGGTGCTTTCCACAAAAGGGTCAACCATTGTTTTTCTTTGTCTCTTTGGTACAAATTTCCTGGAGCTATCATTTTGTTTAGGTATTCTCGACTTGTTTAGACTCATCTTAGTTTATCGCTTCTTACTGCTACACACTCGATTCGCTTGCAACCGTTTTTTTTGTTTGATATTTGATAGTAAGCAACACGATAAAGTCCAAAAGGTTCCACCTAACAACTGACCACGAAAACTTTTAGGTTATCACAGTACATCGTGTATACAATTTATTGACAGCAATTTATTATTGATTATTGGATCTAAAGCTAGCACAGACTGATGATATCACTGTTTTTAGAAAATAGTGCAGTCACTACCCAATTATTGAAAATTTAAAACCAAAAAGAGAGAAAGAAAAAGTATATTTCAAAAAAAGGTACGTGTATTGCACTTGGTCTGTTGCAATTTACTAGCCCAACTTAGTTCTGAAGAAAGAGCTTTCCCTTTTTAAGCCGCACTAAACCGACAAAACTTGAAGGTAATATTTTTCCCAACTGGGCGAATATTGCAGCCACTGAGGTCTGTGTTACATATCTGCCTTCGGATTGTCCGAACTAGGCCTACTAAAAATCTCAAGGCAACCACTCTTCCAAAACGTGATTTGGATTTTGCATCCAAATAAATCAATATCGAATTCAATTAGACCTAGAGTAGCGAATATCCGGTTTTAAACCTGTTATGTTTCACTGTTATTTTTTCAGTTTCTATTAAAAAGCAAATTACCAGTGCAGTCTCTGCTTATTTCCTAATATCATTATGCTATTCTTTTTGTAACTTACTTTCGTCTACGTACGTGTTAGGATCCCTACGATTGTGTTCGTTTAAAAAAATACTTTTCTAGGACCCCTCCCAATTGACAAAAAAAGGACCCCTTCGAATTGGAAACCCTCCGGATTGACAAGAGTAGGACTGTTCCGGATTGGCAAAAAAAAGGATCCTAACGGATTGCAAAAAACAACAGAACCCTTCCGAATTGGGACTCCTCCGCATTGGCAAAATATGACCCTTCCAAATTGGAAAAATTTGACCCTTCCAGATTGGCAACGAGTGGACCCCTCCGAATTGAGACCCATCCGGAATGGAAAAAAACTGACCCTTCCGGATTGGCAAAACAGGATTCCTCCGATTTCGGACCCGTCCGGATTGACAAAACAGGACCCCTCCGAATTGAGACCCCTCCGGGTTGTTCTAAAGAAAGAGCTTTCGCTGTTTAGTGTCGCACTAAACAGACAAAACTTGAAGGCAATATTTTTCCCAACTGGGCGAATATTGCAGCCACTGAGGTCTGTGTTACATATCTGCCTTCGGATTGCCCGAACTAGGCCTGCTAAAACTCTCAAGGCAACCACTCTTCCAAAAAGTGATTTGGATTTTGCATCCATATAAATCAATGTCGAATTCAGTTAGACCTAGAGTCGCGAATCTTCGGTTTCAAGCCTGTTTTTATTTCACTGTGGTCTTTTCAATTTTTATTTTAAATCAAATTACCAGTGCAGTCTCTGCTTATTTCCTAATATCTTCTTGCTATTCTTTTTGTAACTTACTTTCGTCTACGTACGTGTTAGGATCCCTGCGATTGTGTTCGTTAAAAAATATATTTTTCTAGGACCCCTTCCCAATTGACAAAAAAGGAACCCTCCGAAAAAGGGCCCCTCCGGATTGACGAAAAAATGACTCTCCGGATTGGCAAAAAAGGATCCTTCCGGATTGCAAAAAACAGAACCCTTCCGAATTAGGGCTCCTCCAGATTGGCAAAATATGACCCTTCCAGATTGGCAAAATTTGACCCTTCCGGATTTGCAAAGAGTGGACCCCTCCGAATTGAGGCCTCTCCTAATTCGGATCCGTCCTGATTGACAAAAACAGGACACCTCCGAATTGAGACCCCTCCGGATTGGCAAAACATGACTCCTCGAATTGGCAAAAACAGTACTCATCCGAGTCGGTAAAAATAAAACCGGAGACACTTCCGTATACGGTTTAGGAGCCTATTATATATAAAAAAACTAAGTAGGAAGGGTTTGTTTTGGTCCTAGACCCCTCCGGATTGAAACTAAACTGCTTATTTATTAATTTTCCTTAACTGTGAGGGGTCTTATGATCAACCTTTTTTTGACTCGACTGTCGTTTTCTAGGTTCCTTAACCATGCTGTATTGTCGAGAAAAACGTAAAATAGCCTCAATTAACTGTTGCTACCGTTTGGTTTGAGTATAGGGTCCTTCGAAAAACAAATTTAAAAAACGGGAAGGGTCTTCTTACAGAAATCGATATTTTTGCTTAAGACAAACTAAAAAGTTTTCTCAAGTTTTTTTAAGAAACAATTAATTTTTGAGTAGGTCTACTTAATTTCTGTTCTAATGATACCAAGATAAACTAAATCGGTGCAGTTTTTCCAAAATTATAAGATAAAACGTTTTTGATACGAACTCAAAAAATTTTCAAACTACTAGGTTGCGCCTAATTTTTTCGCAATTCTTCTCTTATTGACCTATACTTTGTTGATCCGAGCTCAGAGGGCCTCTACTTTTTTAATTGATTGCAAAAAACCCGACAAAAAACTTTCCAGTTGAAAAAATTTGCCAAAAACAATGCTATTTGGACCCTTCCTAATATCTTTATGCTATTATTTTTGTAACTTATTTTCGTCTACGTACGTGTTAGGATCCCTACGGTTGTGTTCGTTAAAAAATATATATTTTTCTAGGAACCCCCCCCCCCCAATTGACAAAAAAGGACCCCTCCGAATTAGGGCCCCTCCGGATTGACGAAAAAAGGACTCTTCCGGATTGGCAAAAAATGATCATTCCGGATTGCAAAAAACAGAACCTTTCCGAATTTGGACTCCTCTAGATTGGCAAAACAGGACCCCTCCGATTTCGGACCCGTCCGGATTGACAAAACAGGACCCCTCCGAATTGAGACCCTCCGGGTTGTTCTAAAGAAAGAGCTTTCCCTGTTTAGTGTCGCACTAAACAGACAAAACTTGAAGGCAGTGTTTTTCCCAACTGGGCGAATATTGTAGCCACTGAGGTCATTGTTACATATCTGCCTTCGGATTGCCCGAAATAGGCCTGCTAAAACTCTCAAGGCGACCACTCTTCCAAAGAGATTTTGCATCCAAATAAATCAATGTCGAATTCAGTTAGACCTAGAGTCGCGAATCTTCGGTTTTAAGCCTGTTTTTATTTCACTGTGGTCTTTTCAGTTTTTATTATAAATTAAATTACCAGTGCAGTCTCTGCCTATTTCCTAATATCTTCATGCTTTTATTTTTGTAACTTATTTTCGTCTACGTACGTGTTAGGATCCCTACGATTGTGTTCGTTAAAAATTATATATTTTTCTAGGACCCCTCCCTGTTGACAAAAAAGGACCACTCCGAATTATGGGCCCCTCCAGATTGACGAAAGTATGATTCTTCCGGATTGGCAAAAAAAGGATCCTTCCGGATTGTAAAAACAGAACGCTTCCGAGATGGGACTCCACCAGATTGGCAAAAAATGACCCTTCCGGATTGGCAACATTTGAACCTTCCGGATTGGCAAAGAGTGGACCCCTCCGAATTGAGGCCCCTCCTAATTCGGATCCGTCCTGATTAACAAAAACAGGACACCTCCGAATTGAGACCCCCCCGGGTTGTTCTAAAGAAAGAGCTTTCCCTGTTTAGTGTCGCACTAAACAGACGAAACTTGAAGGCAGTGTTTTTCCCAACTGGGCGAATATTGCAGCCACTGAGGTCTGTGTTACATATCTGCCTTCGGATTGCCCGAAATAGGCCTGCTAAAACTCTCAAGGCGACCACTCTTCCAAAAAGTGATTTGGATTTTGCATCCAAATAAATCAATATCAAATTCAGTTAGACCTAGAGTCGCGAATCTTCGGTTTTAAGCCTGTTTTTATTTCACTGTGGTCTTTTCAGTTTTTATTATAAATCAAATTACCAGTGCAGTCTCTGCTTATTTCCTAATATCTTCATGCTTTTATTTTTGTAACTTATTTTTGTCTACGTACGTGTTAGGATCCCTACGATTGTGTTCGTTAAAGATTAAATATTTTTCTAGGACCCCTCCCAATTGACAAAAAAGGACCAGTCCGAATTATGGGCCCCTCCAGATTGAAGAAAGTAGGACTCTTCCGGATTGGCAAAAAAAGGATCCTTCTGGATTGTAAAAACAGAACCCGTCCGAGATGGGACTCCACCAGATTGGCAAAAAATGACCCTTCCGGATTGGCAACATTTGAACCTTCCGGATTGGCAAAGAGTGGACCCCTCCGAATTGAGGCCCCTCCTAATTCGGATCCGTCCTGATTAACAAAAACAGGACACCTCCGAATTGAGACCCCCCCGGGTTGTTCTAAAGAAAGAGCTTTCCCTGTTTAGTGTCGCACTAAACAGACGAAACTTGAAGGCAGTGTTTTTCCCAACTGGGCGAATATTGCAGCCACTGAGGTCTGTGTTACATATCTGCCTTCGGATTGCCCGAAATAGGCCTGCTAAAACTCTCAAGGCGACCACTCTTCCAAAAAGTGATTTGGATTTTGCATCCAAATAAATCAATATCAAATTCAGTTAGACCTAGAGTCGCGAATCTTCGGTTTTAAGCCTGTTTTTATTTCACTGTGGTCTTTTCAGTTTTTATTATAAATCAAATTACCAGTGCAGTCTCTGCTTATTTCCTAATATCTTCATGCTTTTATTTTTGTAACTTATTTTTGTCTACGTACGTGTTAGGATCCCTACGATTGTGTTCGTTAAAGATTAAATATTTTTCTAGGACCCCTCCCAATTGACAAAAAAGGACCAGTCCGAATTATGGGCCCCTCCAGATTGAAGAAAGTAGGACTCTTCCGGATTGGCAAAAAAAGGATCCTTCTGGATTGTAAAAACAGAACCCGTCCGAGATGGGACTCCACCAGATTGGCAAAACAGGACCCCTCCGATTTCGGACCCGTCCGGATTGACAAAACAGGACCCCTCCGAATTGAGACCCCCCGGGTTGTTCTAAAGAAATAGCTTTCCCTGTTTAGTGTCGCACTAAACAGACAAAATTTGAAGGCAGTGTTTTTCCCAACTGGGCGAATATTGTAGCCACTGAGGTCTGTGTTACATATCTGCCTTCGGATTGCCCGAAGTAGGCCTGCTAAAACTCTCAAGGCGACCACTCTTCCAAAGAGATTTTGCATCCAAATAAATCAATGTCGAATTCAGTTAGACCTAGAGTCGCGAATCTTCGGTTTTAAGCCTGTTTTTATTTCACTGTGGTCTTTTCAGTTTTTATTATAATTTAAATTACCAGTGCAGTCTCTGCCTATTTCCTAATATCTTCATGCTTTTATTTTTGTAACTTATTTTCGTCTACGTACGTGTTAGGATCCCTACGATTGTGTTCGTTAAAAATTATATATTTTTCTAGGACCCCTCCCAATTGACAAAAAAGGACCACTCCGAATTATGGGCCCCTCCAGATTGACGAAAGTAGGATTCTTCCGGAATGGCAAAAAAGGATCCTTCCGGATTGTAAAAACAGAACCCTTCCGAGATGGGACTCCACCAGATTGGCAAAAAATGACCCTTCCGGATTGGCAACATTTGAACCTTCCGGATTGGCAAAGAGTGGACCCCTCCGAATTGAGGCCCCTCCTAATTCGGATCCGTCCTGATTGACAAAAACAGGACACCTCCGAATTGAGACCCCCCCGGGTTGTTCTAAAGAAAGAGCTTTCCCTGTTTAGTGTCGCACTAAACAGACGAAACTTGAAGGCAGTGTTTTTCCCAACCGGGCGAATATTGCAGCCACTGAGGTCTGTGTTACATATCTGCCTTCGGATTGCCCGAAACAGGCCTGCTAAAACTCTCAAGGCGACCACTCTTCCAAAAAGTGATTTGGATTTTGCATCCAAATAAATCAATGTCAAATTCAGTTAGACCTAGAGTCACGAATCTTCGGTTTTAAGCCTGTTTTTATTTCACTGTGGTCTTTTCAGTTTTTATTATAAATCAAATTACCAGTGCAGTCTCTGCATATTTCCTAATATCTTCATGCTTTTATTTTTGTAACTTATTTTCGTCTACGTACGTGTTAGGATCCCTACGATTGTGTTCGTTAAAGATTAAATATTTTTCTAGGACCCCTCCCAATTGACAAAAAAGGACCACTCCGAATTATGGGCCCCTCCAGATTGACGAAAGTAGGACTCTTCCGGATTGGCAAAAAAAGGATCCTTCCGGATTGTAAAAACAGAACCCTTCCCAGATGGGACTCCGCCAGATTGGCAAAAAATGACCCTTCCGGATTGGCAATATTTGAACCTTCCGGATTGGCAAAGAGTGGACCCCTCCGAATTGAGGCCCCTCCTAATTCGGAACCGTCCTGATTGACAAAAACAGGACACCTCCAAATTGAGACCCCCCCGGGTTGTTCTAAAGAAAGAGTTTTCCCTGTTTAGTGTCGCACTAAACAGACAAAACTTGAAGGCAGTGTTTTTCCCAACTGGGCGAATATTGCAGCCACTGAGGTCTGTGTTACATATCTGCCTTCGGATTGCCCGAAATAGGCCTGCTAAAACTCTCAAGGCGACCACTCTTCCAAAAAGTGATTTGGATTTTGCATCCAAATAAATCAATGTCGAATTCAGTTAGACCTAGAGTCGCGAATCTTCGGTTTTAAGCCTGTTTTTATTTCACTGTGGTCTTTTCAATTTTTATAATAAATCAAATTACCAGTGCAGTCTCTGCTTATTTCCTAATATCTTCATGCTTTTATTTTTTTAACTTATTTTCGTCTACGTACGTGTTAGCATCCCTACGATTGTGTTTGTTAAAAATTTTATATTTTTCTAGGACCCCTCCCAATTGATAAAAAAAGGACCACTCCGAATTATGGGCCCCTCCAGATTGACGAAAGTAGGACTCTTCCGGATTGGCAAAAAAAGGATCCTTCCGGATTGTAAAAACAGAACCCTTCCGAGATGGGACTCCACCAGATTGGCAAAAAATGACCCTTCCGGATTGGCAACAATTGAACCTTCCGGATTGGCAAAGAGTGGACCCCTCGGAATTGAGGCCCCTCCTAATTCGGATCCGTCCTGATTGACAAAAACAGGACACCTCCGAATTGAGACCCTCAGGATTGGCAAAATATGACCCCTCGGATTAGCAAAAACAGGACTCATCCGAGTCGGTAAAAACAATACCGGAGACATTTCCATATACGGTTCAAGAGCCTATTATACAAAAAAAACTAATTAGGAAGGGTTTGTTTTGTTCCTAGACCCCTCCGGATTGAAACTAAAATGCTTACTTATTAATTTTCCTTAACTGTGAGGGGTCTTATGATTAGCCTTTCTTGACTCGACTGTCGTTTTCTAGGTTCCTTAACAAGGCGGTATTGTAATAGCCTCAATTAATTGTTGCTACCGTTTGGTATGAGTATAAGGTCCTTCGAAAATCAAATTTAAAAAAGGGAACGGTCTCCCTACAAAAATCCATAGTTTTGCTTAAACAATCGAATAAATTTTTTTAAGAAACAATTAATTTTTGAGTAAATCTACTTAAGTGCTGTTCTAATGATACCAAGATGAATTAAATCGGTGCAGTTTTTCCGAAACTATAAGCTGAAACGTCTTTGACAAGAACTCAAAAAATTTTCAAACATATAATTGCGCCTAACTTTTTCGCAATTCTTTTCTTATTGACCTAACAATTGTTGATCCGAGCTCAAAAGGCCTCTACTTTTCTAGTTGAATTCAAAAAAATTCAATGTAAAATGATCCAGTTGAAAAAATTTGCCAAAAACAATGCTATTTGGATCCTTCCGGATTGATGACTCCACTAAATCAAACACGTTAGGTTCGATTTCACTGGGGCCAGGGAAGTTGTTGGCAAACGCGTTTTGAAATTTGTCGATTCACTAGTGTATGTTGCCTGAACAGCAAAATTTGTGGCTTTCACTCAATTAGCAGTTTACTCTTGTTGTCAGTATCCTACTTTCCACGTTCTGCCCGGTTCTCGTTCAGAGCGGAGTTTCAGTGGATCTCTAATTCCAACATTGCTCCTTTCTCCTACGAGGTTTTTTCAAACAATCCGCATGAATTTTTTTTTTTTGTTCCAAGTCCATTCAGTACTTTCCACAAAAAAGGGTCATTCATTAATTTTCTTTGTTTCTTTGGTATAATTTTACAAGAGCTAACACTTTGTTTAGGTTTTCTCGACTTGTCCAGATCCATTTTAGTTCATCGCTCCTTACTGCTTACACAACACACTCCATTCACCTGCTGCTGATTTTATTGTTTGACTACTGATATTAATAACACATCACGATAAAGTCCAAAAGCTTCACTTAACAAGTGACCACGAATCCTTATAAGTTATTACAGTACAGCGTGTATGCAATTTATGCAAGCATTTTATTTTTGCTTATTGGGTATAAAGCTAGCACAGACCGATGATATCATTATATTTTAAAGTAAGTGTAGTCACTACCCAATCGAGAACAATTAATGAGGATTTAAAACCAGAAAAAGAAAAGGAGAAAACATATTTCGAAAAAAGTTACGTGTATTGCAGTTGGTCTGTCGCAATTTAATTGTCGAACATGATTCTAAAGAAAAAGATTTCCCTGTTCAGTGCCGCACTAGACAGACAAAACTTGAAGGCGGTATTTTTCGTAAGTGGTCGAATTTTGCACCAACCGAGCTCTGTGTTACATATCTGCCTTCGGATTGTCCGAGCAAGGCCCACTAAAACTCTTAAAGCAACCACTCTTCCAAAAATGGATTTGAATTTTGAACCAAAAAACTCAATGTCGAAATCAGTTAGACCTAGAGACGCGAATCTCCGGGTTTAAACCTGTTTTTGTTTCACTGTGGTCATTTCATTTTTTATTTAAAGGCAAGTTACTACAGCAGTCACTGGTTTCTTGTTTTTCTTGGTCTGCTTATTTACTTTCTATCTATATGCTATTCTTTTTGTATCTTACTTTCGTCTACGTACGTGTTAGGATCCCTACGATTGCATTCGTTAAAAATATATATTTCTAGAACCCCTTCTAACTGACAAAAACAGGACCCCTCCGAATTGGGACACCACCGGAAGGCTAAAGTAGGACCCTTCCGGACTGGCAAAATTATGGCTCTTCCGGATTAGCAAAAACAGGACCCCTTTGAATTAGGACCCCTTAAGATTGGAAAAATATGACAAAAAAGGACCCCTCCGAATTAGGGCCCCTCCGGATTGACGAAAAAAAGACTCTTCCGGATTGGCAAAAAATGATCCTTCCGGATTGCAAAAAACAGAACCTTTCCGAATTTGGACTCCTCTAGATTGGCAAAACAGGACCATTCCGATTTCGGACCCGTCCGGATTGACAAAACAGGACCCCTCCGAATTGAGACCCTCCGGGTTGTTCTAAAGAAAGAGCTTTCCCTGTTTAGTGTCGCACTAAACAGACAAAACTTGAAGGCAGTGTTTTTCCCAACTGGGCGAATATTGTAGCCACTGAGGTCAGTGTTACAGATCTGCCTTCGGATTGCCCGAAATAGGCCTGCTAAAACTCTCAAGGCGACCACTCTTCCAAAGAGATTTTGCTTCCAAATAAATCAATGTCGAATTCAGTTAGACCTAGAGTCGCGAATCTTCGGTTTTAAGCCTGTTTTTATTTCACTGTGGTCTTTTCAGTTTTTATTATAAATTAAATTACCAGTGCAGTCTCTGCCTATTTCCTAATATCTTCATGCTTTTATTTTTGTAACTTATTTTCGTCTACGTACGTGTTAGGATCCCTACGATTGTGTTCGTTAAAAATTATATATTTTTCTAGGACCCCTCCCAATTGACAAAAAAGGACCACTCCGAATTATGGGCCCCTCCAGATTGACGAAAGTAGGATTCTTCCGGATTGGCAAAAAAAGGATCCTTCCGGATTGTAAAAACAGAACCCTTCCGAGATGGGACTCCACCAGATTGGCAAAAAATGACCCTTCCGGATTGGCAACATTTGAACCTTCCGGATTGGCAAAGAGTGGATCCCTCCGAATTGAGGCCCCTCCTAATTCGGATCCGTCCTGATTAACAAAAACAGGACACCTCCGAATTGAGACCCCCCGGGTTGTTCTAAAGAAAGAGCTTTCCCTGTTTAGTGTCGCACTAAACAGACGAAATTTGAAGGCAGTGTTTTTCCCAACTGGGCGAATATTGCAGCCACTGAGGTCTGTGTTACATATCTGCCTTCGGATTGCCCGAAATAGGCCTGCTAAAACTCTCAAGGCGACCACTCTTCCAAAGAGATTTTGCATCCAAATAAATCAATGTCGAATTCAGTTAGACCTAGAGTCGCGATTCTTCGGTTTTAAGCCTGTTTTTATTTCACTGTGGTCTTTTCAGTTTTTATTATAATTTAAATTACCAGTGCAGTCTCTGCCTATTTCCTAATATCTTCATGCTTTTATTTTTGTAACTTATTTTCGTCTACGTACGTGTTAGGATCCCTACGATTGTGTTCGTTAAAAATTATATATTTTTCTAGGACCCCTCCCAATTGACAAAAAAGGACCACTCCGAATTATGGGCCCCTCCAGATTGACGAAAGTAGGATTCTTCCGGAATGGCAAAAAAAGGATCCTTCCGGATTGTAAAAACAGAACCCTTCCGAGATGGGACTCCACCAGATTGGCAAAAAATGACCCTTCCGGATTGGCAACATTTGAACCTTCCGGATTGGCAAAGAGTGGACCCCTCCGAATTGAGGCCCCTCCTAATTCGGATCCGTCCTGATTGACAAAAACAGGACACCTCCGAATTGAGACCCCCCCGGGTTGTTCTAAAGAAAGAGCTTTCCCTGTTTAGTGTCGCACTAAACAGACGAAACTTGAAGGCAGTGTTTTTCCCAACCGGGCGAATATTGCAGCCACTGAGGTCTGTGTTACATATCTGCCTTCGGATTGCCCGAAATAGGCCTGCTAAAACTCTCAAGGCGACCACTTTTCCAAAAAGTGATTTGGATTTTGCATCCAAATAAATCAATGTCAAATTCAGTTAGACCTAGAGTCGCGAATCTTCGGTTTTAAGCCTGTTTTTATTTCACTGTGGTCTTTTCAGTTTTTATTATAAATCAAATTACCAGTGCAGTCTCTGCTTATTTCCTAATATCTTCATGCTTTTATTTTTGTAACTTATTTTCGTCTACGTACGTGTTAGGATCCCTACGATTGTGTTCGTTAAAGATTAAATATTTTTCTAGGACCCCTCCCAATTGACAAAAAAGGACCACTCCGAATTATGGGCCCCTCCAGATTGACGAAAGTAGGACTCTTCCGGATTGGCAAAAAAAGGATCCTTCCGGATTGTAAAAACAGAACCCTTCCCAGATGGGACTCCGCCAGATTGGCAAAAAATGACCCTTCCGGATTGGCAACATTTGAACCTTCCGGATTGGCAAAGAGTGGACCCCTCCGAATTGAGGCCCCTCCTATTTCGGAACCGTCCTGATTGACAAAAACAGGACACCTCCAAATTGAGACCCCCCCGGGTTGTTCTAAAGAAAGAGTTTTCCCTGTTTAGTGTCGCACTAAACAGACAAAACTTGAAGGCAGTGTTTTTCCCAACTGGGCGAATATTGCAGCCACTGAGGTCTGTGTTACATATCTGCCTTCGGATTGCCCGAAATAGGCCTGCTAAAACTCTCAAGGCGACCACTCTTCCAAAAAGTGATTTGGATTTTGCATCCAAATAAATCAATGTCGAATTCAGTTAGACCTAGAGTCGCGAATCTTCGGTTTTAAGCCTGTTTTTATTTCACTGTGGTCTTTTCAATTTTTATAATAAATCAAATTACCAGTGCAGTCTCTGCTTATTTCCTAATATCTTCATGCTTTTATTTTTTTAACTTATTTTCGTCTACGTACGTGTTAGGATCCCTACGATTGTGTTTGTTAAAAATTATATATTTTTCTAGGACCCCTCCCAATTGATAAAAAAGGACCACTCCGAATTATGGGCCCCTCCAGATTGACGAAAGTAGGACTCTTCCGGATTGGCAGAAAAAGGATCCTTCCGGATTGTAAAAACAGAACCCTTCCGAGATGGGACTCCACCAGATTGGCAAAAAATGACCCTTCCGGATTGGCAACAATTGAACCTTCCGGATTGGCAAAGAGTAGACCCCTCCGAATTGAGGCCCCTCCTAATTCGGATCCGTCCTGATTGACAAAAACAGGACACCTCCGAATTGAGACCCTCAGGATTGGCAAAATATGACCCCTCGGATTAGCAAAAACA
This sequence comes from Symsagittifera roscoffensis, assembly GCF_963678635.1. Lineage (NCBI taxonomy): Eukaryota > Metazoa > Xenacoelomorpha > Acoela > Convolutidae > Symsagittifera > Symsagittifera roscoffensis. Next base: position 7,567 of record NW_026971273.1, on the reverse strand, counting down.
GGACTCATCCGAGTCGGTAAAAACAATACCGGAGACATTTCCATATACGGTTCAAGAGCCTATTATACAAAAAAAACTAATTAGGAAGGGTTTGTTTTGTTCCTAGACCCCTCCGGATTGAAACTAAAATGCTTACTTATTAATTTTCCTTAACTGAGAGGGGTCTTATGATTAGCCTTTCTTGACTCGACTGTCGTTTTCTAGGTTCCTTAACAAGGCGGTTTTGTAATAGCCTCAATTAATTGTTGCTACCGTTTGGTATGAGTATAAGGTCCTTCGAAAATCAAATTTAAAAAAGGGAACGGTCTCCCTACAAAAATCCATAGTTTTGCTTAAACAATCGAATAAATTTTCTCAACTTTTTTTAAGAAACAATTAATTTTTGAGTAAATCTACTTAAGTGCTGTTCTAATGATACCAAGATGAACTAAATCGGTGCAGTTTTTCCGAAACTATATGCTGAAACGTCTTTGACAAGAACTCAAAAAATTTTCAAACATATAATTGCGCCTAACTTTTTCGCAATTCTTTTCTTATTGACCTAACAATTGTTGATCCGAGCTCAAAAGGTCTCTACTTTTCTAGTTGAATTCAAAAAAATTCAATGTAAAATGATCCAGTTGAAAAAATTTGCCAAAAACAATGCTATTTGGATCCTTCCGGATTGATGACTCCACTAAATCAAACACGTTAGGTTCGATTTCACTGGGGCCAGGGAAGTTGTTGGCAAACACGTTTTGAAATTTGTCGATTCACTAGTGTATGTTGCCTGAACAGCAAAATTTGTGGCTTTCACTCAATTAGCAGTTTACTCTTGTTGTCAGTATCCTACTTTCCACGTTCTGCCCGGTTCTCGTTCAGAGCGGAGTTTCAGTGGATCTCTAATTCCAACATTGCTCCTTTCTCCTACGAGGTTTTTTCAAACAATCCGCCTGAATTTTTTATTTCTTGTTCCAAGTCCATTCAGTACTTTCCACAAAAAAGGGTCATTCATTAATTTTCTTTGTTTCTTTGGTATAATTTTACAAGAGCTAACACTTTGTTTAGGTTTTCTCGACTTGTCCAGATCCATTTTAGTTCATCGCTCCTTACTGCTTACACAACACACTCCATTCACCTGCTGCTGATTTTATTGTTTGACTACTGATATTAATAACACAACACGATAAAGTCCAAAAGCTTCACTTAACAAGTGACCACGAATCCTTATAAGTTATTACAGTACAGCGTGTATGCAATTTATGCAAGCATTTTATTTTTGCTTATTGGGTATAAAGCTAGCACAGACCGATGATATCATTATATTTTAAAGTAAGTGTAGTCACTACCCAATCGAGAACAATTAATGAGGATTTAAAACCAGAAAAAGAAAAGGAGAAAACATATTTCGAAAAAAGTTACGTGTATTGCAGTTGGTCTGTCGCAATTTAATTGTCGAACTTGATTCTAAAGAAAACGATTTCCCTGTTCAGTGCCGCACTAGACAGACAAAACTTGAAGGCGGTATTTTTCGTAAGTGGTCGAATTTTGCACCAACCGAGCTCTGTGTTACATATCTGCCTTCGGATTGTCCGAGCAAGGCCCACTAAAACTCTTAAAGCAACCACTCTTCCAAAAATGGATTTGAATTTTGAACCAAAAAACTCAATGTCGAAATCAGTTAGACCTAGAAACGCGAATCTCCGGGTTTAAACCTGTTTTTGTTTCACTGTGGTCATTTCATTTTTTATTTAAAGGCAAGTTACTACAGCAGTCACTGGTTTCTTGTTTTTCTTGGTCTGCTTATTTACTTTCTATCTATATGCTATTCTTTTTGTATCTTACTTTCGTCTACGTACATGTTAGGATCCCTACGATTGCATTCGTTAAAAATATATATTTCTAGAACCCCTTCTAACTGACAAAAACAGGACCCCTCCGAATTGGGACACCACCGGAAGGCTAAAGTAGGACCCTTCCGGACTGGCAAAATTATGGCTCTTCCGGATTAGCAAAAACAGGACCCCTCTGAATTAGGACCCCTTAAGATTGGCAAATTATGACAATTCCGGATTGGCAAAAACAGAACCCTGTGCAGTCTCTGCTTATTTCCTAATATCATTATGCTATTCGTTTTATAACTTACTTTCGTATACGTACTTGTTGGGATCCCTACGGTTGTGTTCGTTAAAAATATATTTTTCTAGGACCCCTCCCAATTGACAAAAAAGGACCCCTTCGAATTGGGATTCCTCCTGATTGGCAAAAAATGACCCTTCGGATTGGCAAAAACAGGAATCCTCCGAGTCGGTAAAAACAAAACCGGAGACCTTTCCGTATACCGTCTTAGAGCCTAATATACAAAATAAATTAAATAGTAATGTTTGTTTTGGCCCGAGACCCGTCCGGATTGAAGCTGCGCTGCTTATTTAACCATTTTCCTTAACTGTGAGGGGTCTTATAATCAGCCTATTCTTGACTCGAGTGTCGTTTTCTCGGTTCCTTTACCATTCCATGTTGTCGAGACGAATGTAAAACCGCCCTATTTGACTGTTGCTACCGTTTGGTAGGGGTATTAGGGCTTTCTAGAAAAAATTACAAAGCATGAAACAACTACCTACAGAATCGGTAGTTTCGCTAGAAACAATCTAAAACGTTTTCCAAGATTTTTTGTCAGAAACAATTAGTTTTTGAGTGACACTACTTAATTTCTTTTCAAACGATACGAAGTTGAACTAGATCGGCGCAGATTTTCTAAAGTTAGAAGGCAAAGTGTTTTTTATGCGAACTCAAAAAACTTTCAAACTAATAGGTTCCTCCTAAATTTTTCCGCAATTCTTCTCTTTTTGACCTAAAAATTTTTGATCCGAGCTCAGAAGGCCTCTAATTTTTGAGTTCAATGCAATAAACCCGATCTAAATTGATCAAGTTGAAAAAAAAAATGCCAAAAGCATTGCTATTTGGACCCTTCCGCATTGATGAATCCACTAAACCAAACACATTAAGTTGAATTTTACTGGTCCCAGGAAGGTTTTTGGCAAACGAGTTTAAAACCTGTCGATTCACCAGTGCATGTTGTCTGAAGATTAAGTTTTATCGCTCTAACTCAAAAACATCGAAACATTTTTCTATTTTATGTCGTTTAGTTTTTCCAAAAATCGCATTTTGACACCCATTTAGACACCCATTTTGACACCCATTTAGTTCCAACCACGTCCGAACTAAATTTAACCGGCTCCACTATTTGTACTAATGCAGTTTCGATGTAAATCACTACTTTAGCGCTTTTTTTTGTTTAAAAAGATATCTATTAAAAAAAAGGGCGATTTGTGGGGAATCAACATATCACTATTTCGACCAAAAAAAACGGTCTTCTTGCGCTTTGTTTTCTAAAAAACTATATTGAAATTATAATATAGGCAGTATAAAAGGTAATCATAATAAAAAAGTACCCATCCGTGTCCGTTCAATATCTGAATTTAGGTGCTTAACTCTAAATTCGCAACTCGTTGGAGGGTCACTACAGTGCAGTCACTGTTGAGCGCCCCACATATTGAAATCTTAATATCTTTATTAAAATGGATACAAAGCTTGTTGACGATACCCAATAGTCTATTGTTGTTGTCTTGAGACCCTTCCAGCTGCTCCTTGCACTGCTTGCCGGATATGTCTTCCGCTCTAAATCCGAGATCTTTCCTGATTGAGCACAAATAAGCATTAACGTGCGTAAATACTCAAACAACCCTTTCATTACAGGCACCAGAAAAAGGCAAAATTTAAGACCGTAACGATTATGCTTTATCTAAAGGCCTGTAGCAACAATATATCCAACAACAACAAATGAGAGGGTCGGATCACATCTCGTTGGAGTGAATGACTTCTACTATATTTTTTTTTGTTTTTGGTTTTTTCGGTTTTGTATTAAATACTAGACCCTTTTTTCTTTAGTTTTTTGTAAATATTCATGTGTGTTTGGTCATATTAATAAAAAGTTAAGATGTACCACTGGTAACTATTGTATCTAACTAAAGTTAAAAGAGAATAAAAGTATTGGTTGAATTAAAACTGACTGTAGTCTAAAAAGAGCAACTAGTGAGTCGAAGTCCACTGGACTTCGTAGAGTTAACATTGACTGGTACGTAATTAGGTAATAGAGGTCATGGTTATAACATACTAAAAAATACTGAATCACAACATTCCCCAGTGGACAAAAATTAATATCTGCCCGCTCAACGATGTAGCCAATATCACACATATACTCCATCTCCCCTCGCTCCACCAGGGCCAAAGAAGAAACAAAACGTAACCGCATTTAGCACCAATGGATTTTTACAGAGAGTACAAATTACAATGGAGGTAATTATATGGTAATTTATACAGGCTACTTACAGGTTTACACAGATATCAACACTGAATGTACAAAATGAAATGTACAAATGGGGTTATGTGGCATTTTTACAATTAGAGAAAACTAACTAACTCACTAACTAGGTAAATGCTAAAAAAAATTCTGGGTATCCAATGGATAAAAGCTAAATCAAATACGTCACATGTCATGTTACCACAGTTTAAAAGTTTTCGGAGTTTGAGATCGTAGAGTTGTATCTAGTATGGAAATTATCTGCTTCTATTCTTACATCGGTATCGATGCCCGAGGATATGTCACTAAAGTTGTCATCCTGAGTATTACTGGTAACATCTACCAATGGTGGCGATACCCATGCGGTCTTTGTCGCCTGAGAGGAAGGTGTTGAAAGTTCGTCTTGTGTGGTTTCAGCAACCAAAATCGTATGACGTGGGATCTCGTCAATGGGTGTAAGATAATCCGAGGGGGACGTCGTACAGAATGAAGGAATTTGTTTTGGACTCTTTGCACCGGAAAACGTAATAAGCGGTTCGTCATCGGAGTCTACTGCACTAATGGTCTCCGTACCGAGCGTCACTTGGTCGATAAACCGTCTATCGCCATAGAATTTCGGGGGGCCTGGGTTTCTTCTTACACGATGTTTTGAAGATATCGGGGTTTTTGGTGTCTCCACTGTCTTCTCCGGAGAGCTATCCACTCGAATTGGGTCGTCGCTTGTGCCCGTTGGTACATTGAATGTTGTCTCGTTGTTTGTCTGGCTTTGTATGGTACTCCTTGGTTGATCTAAATCATTATGAAGGTTAACAGTTGGTGTATTATATACAATTTCCGCTTCCGTACCCAAGTAGTCGTCAATGACTTTATCCCAAAGGTCTAACGCTAACGACGAATCTAGATTATTATAGTCGAATTTTGAACCTTTCGAGGTCGTGAAGAATGATCTCCTCTTTTTGCTTGAATTTCCACCCGTTGGTGTGAAAGTCATCGAAGGGCCTCCTATATTTGAGTCTCGTCTCTTGGAAGGGGAGTTTTTTTTTCGCTTGCCTGCTAAATCATTACTATTAATTAGCGCTTTCGGTCTTGCCGTGAAGGTCTTAGGAGCTGCCGGTTGGGTTTTGTTAAAAGCTAAGTCCGATTTTCTTATCACATATCCGTTATCTAAGTGACCGTATGTTTCGTGTCTGACAAAGGTTTACTCCCCAGTGGTTTAAAATAAGGTTCGCCTTCCCTCATGTTAACTGTTTTCCTAAACCAGTTACCTCCTTGGAAGATTTCTATCTACTTTGTCGCTCTCACAAAGTAGATTTGTCTGATAGGTAAAAATAATTGAAATCAAACTTTGATAAGTTTAAAGGAACACAACCGCTTGTACAAGACTCTGAACGCGAGTGATTGGAATTACAAATTCTGATAGTGTCGTTTACGTAATTCAGAATATTCGAGAAGAACGACCGTTTGATGCTTTGTGATAAATCTTTCTTTCCACCCATTGGATTATTACAATCCAAGTTACTAATCGTATTTACATCCAATGGATAATACACTTCGTTCTTTTTACAATTATTCTTTTTACAATCGTTATTTACAGAGAGGTTTTCTACAATCTTTTGTACTGTCGCCACTACAAATTCGCTATCGTAGTGTGAAGTAGGGAGTGCTTTACCTGAAGGTAGTCTCGACAATAAATCTGTAAATCCCATTTCTTTTCCCGGAATGTGCTTGATCTTAAAATTAAATGGTAACAGTCGATTTACCCAACGGGTTAATCTGCTATGCATAGTTTTGTTGCTCTGGTTTGCCTTTAATGCTGATAATAATGCCTTATGGTCCGTCACAATTTCAAATTCGGCACCATACAAGTAATTTTTAAAATGTTCTGTAGCCCAGACTACTCCCAACACTTCAAGTTCGTTTGTAGAACATTTACTTTCGTGGTTGTTTAAAAATCGGGAGGCGAATGCTATTGTTACCCAATTTTCTCCATTCCAGTGTTCTAGGGTAGCTCCTAAGCCGTTATGGGAAGCGTCTGTCTTTAGTCTTGACATCCTTTTTATGTCGAAATGGTTGTTCTCTGTTATCTTCACTATCTGTTGTTTTAGTTCTTCAAATGCTTTAGTATGTTCGTCATTCCATTGGTAGACTGATTTCTTCACAAGAAGTGGTCGTAGGGGGGAACTTAGGGCGGACAAATTCGGGACGAATTTCATATACTGATTGATCGATCCAAAGAAATACCTAAGTTCAGATATGTTTTTGGGGTTTGGTAGGTTTTTAATCGAATCTGACTTTCCCACCAATGGTTTCACGCCCGATTTTGATATTTTGAAACCTAGCCACTCTATTTCTTTTTGGAAGAATGCACATTTCTACCATTTTACCGCCATGTTCTTGTTGTCCAAAATGTTTAAAAGGTTTGTTAGTATCGCTTTGTGTTCATTTAATGAACCTTTCGAAGCTATTAAAATGTCGTCGATATAACAATTGGTAAAAGGAATGTCTTTCAATAAAGAATCCATTACCCTCTGGAATTAAAAACCTATAGGTTCCAGTGGTTTCTCCCCCCACGATACTAAAGTTACACTGTTTGCTAGTGTCTGTGCATAATTTTAGTTGGCTGTATGCGTTCTCTAGATCTAGATTACTAAACCAAACTTCCCCTGACTCTTTGCTTGACAGTTGAAGAGCAATATTATCGATCAGTTCATGTATGTTTGGCATCTGGTACTTGTTCTTGAATATCTGCTTATTTAATAGTTTCGAATCTAATGCCAACTTGATGCTACCGTCTTTTTTTCTTGTAATCACAAATGGGCTTATAAAACAATCTTCATCGCATTTGTTCAACTTTATGATATACCCCTCTTTTTCCATTCTATTTAAATCCGTTCTTACGTTATCGAGTAGATGTAAGGGAACTCTTCTACCTTTGGTTTGGATAGGTTTGAATGGGGAATGGAAATGAGTAACTTTTCTGTCCGATGGTATTTTTCCCACTCTGTTAAATAGCCCTTTGTACCTATGATACAGATTAAGGGTCGTATCTGAATCATTATTTAACTTACACAATTCTGTGCGTGATATGTTGTTGACGGGTAGTAGGCTGTCGTTGGGCTATCTCTATTCCAATTCTCGGGAGATTGTCGTTACCCAGGATGTTCCTCTCATGTCCAGAAGTGATAAAAAATGGGGTTTCGTCCGCGGTCCATCCATTGGATTGTAACC